>NW_025765567.1:27500-143075 GCF_003918875.1 Haliotis rubra | reverse complement strand
TTGAAGGAACCGATTTCCATTTCTATCATATGGGGCCACTATCAATGTAACATCATCATCCTCTTAGTTAGGGAGGACGTAAAGCGGGTCTGGGAATGAATTTGACAATTGTGCCCCAGTCTTTTAAAAATAAGATGAATTCAATTTTCCATATTTCAATGACTGATGGGCGTAACCTCTTCGATGTTTCCAGTAGAATACGTTCCACAGGATCTATTTATAGGTGGAATAAATATTCTTGCAATGTATATTTATAGTTATTCACCTATTTGTTTCAAAAGGGGAGTTTAACATCTCCAGCTGAGTGTCCCCGCACCTCACCACCAGAAACTGATGAAACGTCCCTATGGCCTCCCTGCATACTTGAGCCTCCTGGATGCTCCTCCCACATCAAGGCTGACTTATCACTAACTCAAGGCCCTTTAATGTATAAGTAAATCCAAAGAGGCATAAGAATTTAATTTCAACCATACGTACAAATCCAAGCGTTAATGGATTGCATAAAAACCAAAGAGACCCCGCTATAAAGAGCCACAAGAGTTTACCTTGACCAGCAGTTTGCTTCGAGTACATATTGTCAGTCATTTGGCCATATCAAAGCTGGCTGGATCTACTTGTTGTTTTATCTTTGTATCTAACTTTGTATCCGTTCTAACCCGCTAGACTATTGGGTTAAGTTATGTCAACGCTAAGGTAAGGGTTCTTTGTTGTTAACCTCGCATCCCGCAATATTCCAGAATTATGCATGGCGGGGTGAGGTCTGCATCAAAGAAATTTCAGGAGTCTGGACCCAAGACAATCAGGTGATCAACAGCTTGCGCACTTGATCTATACGGGGAGGGTTAAAATTTCAATATGACATGCCAATCCACCAGAGTAGGGGCAAGTCAATACTGATCCAGTAGATCACCTTTTTAAAGGCGCTTGGGTTGCACGAGAGACCAGGGGTAAAGTGGTAAGTAGCCATCAATCAGATTAATCAAGAAATCCCATTTATTGCTGTATTTGTTGTTTTAACCCCGCACTCAAGCAATATACCAGCTATAAGACAGCCAGTCTAGCAAATAATCGAGTCTGGACCAGACCTTTGGATCAACAACGCCCGCGCGGCCACCGATCCCACTATTACTTTTCGACCGGCATGTCGCTATAAAACTGAAAATTACTTTTTGCTTCTGGACTAATGTTTTGCCTATTCGCCAGGATCTTTAATTTGGATTCCCTTAATACCCAAGCAACTACTTACCCCATAAGCCCCGCTAGCCTGCTACTTAGGACCAGAATGAAACCGTTGTGCCAGCCTGCACCTGAAAGCCTTACTAAGTATTTCTCCCGTGTCGGACTCCGCCTAGAGCCCAGGCCTAGAGTCCATCAAACGGAAGCAGTGCAGGAGTCAGTCAAGATTTCCCATTCCTCTATACTCTATTGAAGTTCTCTTATGGCAGTTAACCTTCAAGCTCAGGTTCCCCTCCTCACAGATACTTGGAACGGCAGCCGCGATTTGGTTGTAATAGACCCTGGAGCTCACCAATATCAGATATTCACCATCAGAGGTAAGCACAGTCAACATATGCGGTCGGCGCCAGCGAAGTGTGTTACAGTGGGATTTAAAATGCCATCGACGCTTTAAGGTCAATGATGCACTTCTATGATGCAGTAACATGATTGGGTGAGTGCTTTCCTCCTTGCTGGTCGTATGTTTTATATGTAATGCCAGGCAGCACACATATACAGGAAGCTGGCGGCTAGTCATAAGGGAATAAAGCTAATACCGTTAATGTGTGAGTGTTGGTAGTACAGCATATTATGTTTAATGGTAGTCCACGGCATTTAATTAATTTTATAAGACGCCTTATGTGCATAGAAATTTTAGATTAGGCATCAGATATGTTAAAAATTAGGATATCTAGTACGAGATTCGAAGGTATGTTGGCCCAGCGAAACAGCCAGCTTCTCGCATAGTATATTTGGCTAGAGGCTTATGTCCGCCACTGAAGTGTTAAAGGTGGGATATCTGTACGATCGGCTAGGCACATGTCCATACTAGAAGTGTTAAAAGAGTTTGAAATATCGCGGTACGACTGGAACCCATATGGAGCTACTGAAGTGTTAAAGGTGGGATGTAATGGCACAGTAGGCTAGATTATATCCAACTTCTACTAGAAGTGTTAAAGGTGGGATCTGTACAGTAGACTGGAACCCATATCATCCACTAGAAAGTGTTAAAGGTGGGATATATGCAGTAGACTGGAAGCCATATCCTCCACTGAGAGAAGTGTGAGCCCGGGATATCTGTACAGTGGACCCGGGACCCATATCCCGCCACGGAAATTGTCTGTACGAGTATACCTTAACCAGTGTTGGCTTCTTTGGAAGACATTTTGTTTGTAGCCGAGACTGAAATGACATCATTAAGAAGTTTTCCGAAGGTAAAGGGTTAGCCAGGAGCCAGATCTCGCTGGGTGTTGATGGGTAATGTGCTGATCTTGTCGGGGGTTTGCTGGCTTCCTTGGACGGCCACGCTCCGGGAAGGTCATCTATGAGTCTTTGTATCGGTCGCTGGAGACAGTAAATGAGTAATTAGTTATGTTTCGTCCCGAGAATGCATTGGGCTCATTTGGACGAGGCCGCTCCAGCTTCAGACGTCAGTAAGCCGTGGTACTGCTTTTCCAATCAGGTTAAAGCGTGGCATTTATTGAACCATTAATAGACCCTAATTTTTGTGCAGTCTGCACTAATGAGTGAAGTGACAATTCGTGCATGGTAGATTTCACGAGGAAATTTGTACATGCACTACCACGTATTTCATTTGTATGGGTGCGTTTTGGTTCTTCCAGCCCTAGCCGAGTGTGTTTTTGCGTATTGATAGCACCCTTCAGGCTTCACTGTATGCAAAGCCCATGATTTAGAGGTCCGAGTTTGTTGCTGCCTATTTGGGTAAAAACTCGCGTTTCTTATGCGTGTGAGTATATATAAGTTAATGTAAAGAGTGGATTCAATGATTACTGGGACGACAGGCCCGGCCCGAAACTGAGTTTGGTTTTTACGCCTTTCAATATTCCAGCAACATCGGCGGGGACGCAGAATGGAAGCTTCACACATTGTGCCCATTAGCAAGGATTCAGACCCGGTCTGGCGTGACGAATAGCCTTTAACCATTAGAAACACCCACCGCCCTTACTGGGACCCAGAAGCCTAATTAAAGAAGCTAATGAATTGGAAGAGTATACATGTATAATGACCATAAATATTTTACAGAAGCATAAGCACACGTTACTTTTCTCGTATCCAGCAGACAGCTAATTTGTGAGGTTTGGGCGATATCAGGTGATCAGATAAACAATTGCAATTTACGGTAAGCACCAGCACTACTACCCTTCTCCGCTGCATTAGCTATCTTATCGTTCAGACTTCAGGTTTAGTTTTGCCAGTTCATATGTACGTGTATGTACATAAATGTTGCAATAGGTGAAGGCTCCGAGGGGTGGACAACCACTGGGTGCAGGTACGGCCCAAAGGTCAGGACACAGCCATGACATCACGCCGGCTTAAAGGTAGCTGAGTCTCACAGACGACCAGCTGTTCCCAGCCGATGTTTGTAAAACCGGGCCACTTTCCTTGTGGGCAGCTTAGCTGGAGTTGCAGGGGCCGAAGTCATGAGCGTATCATCGCCAGATATGACGTCTCGCCCTGAACCACAGCAGTTCTGGCGGCAGATCTTCCGGCTGGGGTTTATTTCACATCCGCAGGAGGGAATACGCGAAGTGGGAAATTAAACTGCTGGCGTATCCCCTCACCTATCCTCTGCAAATTGTATCCCTAGATAAGGTATCCATGGGAAAACACACAGGAGTGGCAAAAGCAACTAGCCATGAAGAAAAAAGGTGCAAGGTGAAAGGTGGTGACAATATAAACAGCCATTTTTGCCCCTCAAAATAAACTCTTATCTGTTAGCAGTTCCGTTTTGTGGTGTAGTTCATTTTACTATCATTCGTGATCAAAATGCAAGGAGGAAGATACAAGTGCATGCACACAGGCGTGATCAAAGAAGGAATTATGTTTAGTTTTCGTGACATCTCTTTCCTTAAGGTTTCTGACCCGTGAAGATGGGGAGTTAAATTAGTCTTCAATTGACCCCTTGGTTATCGTAGGCGAAAAGCGTTAAGCTTGGGATCAGGGGAGTCCAGGCTCGCTGACTTGAGTCGACCCACGATGCCATCGTATCCCAGTTGCGTGTGGACTGAGTGCTCCATGTTGGCAGTCAACAGCCAATGTTGTAGTTTACCCGGACAGTTATTTTGAGACCAGACTGGACCATCGCCATATAGTTTGGAATGTTCAGAGTGCAGCGTTAAAGCATCAAAACCAAAAATCTCAGTGAAGTGTACAATGGATTCGTATAGATGCCAGAGAGTCCTCAAATGGCTGACTCAGACTGGGTTCCTCCCAGGACGCACTCACTCCTCACTCCACTCCACGTAACCTTGGGGGTGTCCTCCTGTTTTACAGGAGCCAGTCCACGTCACTGTAGAACTAGAAGAACTGGGCTATGCAGGTATGTGCTGGGGTAGATCTCTTTGGAGGTGGAAGTTGAAGTGTAGTATACCATGGGAATCTTAAAAGCAGGATACAGGGTTGTTGTGTTATTTATTTGAACATACTCTTACTCAGCACTATCAGGTATACTTTCCATGTGGGTTTTCCCCTATCTGCATGGCCTGGGTGGCCTAATTACCCTCGACTTAGGTGAGAAGGCACCTCCAGAGTAGATCATTAATACAGCTGCCCGTCAAGTACTTGGGGCGCAGGGGATATACCCGGCAATTACCCAATGCTTAATATCTGACGTTTTTACCCTATTGCTTAACCCCTGAATTAGATTGGCTGTCCGCGGCTGCAGATCAACAATCAGGACGCCCATATCCTTCTATCCACTTTAAACTTTAGATGCAGTGTCCATTAGAGACCACTGAAATGTGCATGCTGGTCGCAAAGTTTGATCTACTACTAAATTATAAAGGCTTCCTTGCTGCTCAGGGCATTTAGCCCCTCACTAAATCAGCACAAATGCCAAGTTCTTAAGGAGGCACCCATGAGGCCCACCTCCTCGTGGTGGGTGCTGGAGTAACGCTAAGCGCCCTTCAGAGCCCCGTTGTGGACCCAGGGGGACGCTGGAGTCCACCAGCCTGGCTGCCGTGGGTTGCGCCCTGTGTGTGAGTGGAGGACTGGCGAGTTGCGGGCGGTTGAGGGCAAAGGGCTCAGAAACAGTGTTCCTTTGCCCCAATACACCACTTCGGTACCCTTCCACCTAGACTGGAAGGTCGATACAGAATGGGCCCAGTTCTACCAATCAGCTGGTCCGCGCCAGGCCCTATGCATGGTTCATCTTTTTTGCCAAGCTTTGCTATTTGAGTCTTGGCTGTTTTGCATTAGCTATGCAAATTGTAAATGGAATTAAGCCAATACCTAGAATTCTGCCAGAGGCGGTGAAACCAAGCGGGGAGCCAATCTGGCAATACTCAAGCCCTTTCGTTCATGACTTTCTCCGGGAATAGTGCTCAGCCACGACAGAACCAGCCCAGCTCTTTCCAAGATTCTACAGAAAAGCTGTTGCCGTTTGCTGGAGTGCCACTTATCCTGTACAGTGGAACAAGCTGGCTTTACGCCTGCTTACATCACCACGTGAAAAACCCCTCCACTTGGCGGGTAGGGGCAAAGGGATGTTGAACCTCCTACACCATGGCTTTTTCCATTCAATCCCAGTTTCATCAAAGAGAAACCTAGGCAATAGGCATAAAGTATCCACATCATCAGATGAGGATCCTCCTGATTCCAATTGACTCTGGCCCAAGGTCCATTTAATGGCCATCTGGGGTGGCAAATCACTTCAAGAACTAGGCCCCATTCCACCCATTTCCAAAGGGCATTTAAAGATTATCTATACAGGGGAGGTGAAGGGGGCGTGGCCGCAATCCCAGGAGACGGATCAATTTATTAATTAGGTCTCTGGAGCAGCAAGTGAGATGTCTATTGCCTAATAAACCAAGTTCGTCAATACCACCCGTTGTTGTGCTCAGTGCACTAGACTTTAAAGCTCACCCACACTGAGGGAATTGCATAGGAGTCAGGAGGCCAAGGGGCTCCATTTGTCGCTTTCCTGGAGTACTTGGAGTTAGGGAGGACCCATTTACAGCTAAGGCTAGAAAAATCAAAAGGTGGAAATCGCTGTAAGCAGTTACAAAAGAGATAGTAGCGAGTATTACTAAAACTTACTACTTATCTATTTTGCTTTCAGCTCTTAGAGTCTTATAAAGCTGGATACTTTAACGCATTAGAGGGTGGAAGTATATGTACCAACTCCATCCGATGTTTCACTAAATATCAAAGGATTTAGTCCCATGGGTCAGGATTCTGCCGGAACAAGCACAGTCTATTCCGTTGTGGGAGGCGCTCATCAGTCTTCTGGATGCACCAATAACATCAAATGTGCGGGCTGCGATGGGACCACCTGGCCTCATCAAAGTCCATACCCATTGCCATGATCGTGAGCAAAATTCAAAATCAAACACACTGAACAATGGCACCATATGTTGGAAGCAGAAGAAGCATTTCCCTCCTCTCAGCTCAAAAGCTGGCTATAGTGCTCAAGATGCGGGTGTCCTCTCCGTACCCACATACCCCTCCAGACCTTCCACTGGCTTCAACTTGGCCTGTCCAAACATCCCTATCACGGGTTCATGGAAAATCATTATCAGTAGTCAGATCCAACTCCATCTCAAATTAGTCATACTCTTTATTTGGCTTCCCAGACCAGGGGCAGGTATGCAGCTTTCAATGGGTCAAATTATCCCTGAACCAATTATCTGTACTTTGGGAATCCCAGCACCTGCACAATCAAACATATCAAAATTGGAAGAAAAGAGAAGCAATCAAAAGAAATAAAGTGGAACTCTCAGCATTTGGGAGTTGCCTCCTCAGACACCTTCAGTAGGTTTCCAGTCCAAGTTTGAACCTTTGGGATAGAGTCGATTCTTGGCTCCTAGCCCATGGGAGAGAGCCCCTTCAATGTGAAGCCTCTCATTTGAGCCTCCACTTAGACTGCTCAAGAAATGAAAATGTATTCCAGTGGGTGCTTGGGGACTAAGGAACAATTATAATGATTACAGTTACTGATTCAAGTTTCAAAACCATCAGCATTTTGTTTACAGAGAGCCTATCTTAAAAATCACAGATCAATTTGATGTAAGACAATATAATTCATATAACTTCACTTTTCTCCTCCAGGGCCTAGAGCTACTGGAGTTCTTCAAATTTTAGTTAAGACAGAGATGTTATACATAGCCCTGTTCCCCCTAACTACATGTCTTCAAGCTGTTGCTGTCGGACTGACTCCTAAGCATCGTTTCCATTATACTCACTGTATGTACCACCATCACTTCTCTTAGCAGGGCTGATCTTCAAGACTCTACTTGAAGCCAGCTCCCAAAGAAGCCATGTATCATGGTGATTTAAACAGTCATGTCGCACAGAGTGGATTCCTGATACAAACTGGAAATGAGACATAATGGGAAGATTTATTTCTAACAACGATCCAGCCTTTCAATGCGTGGGCTATCCTTATCTAAGATTTATCTCTACTGATTCAGTCTGCTTAATGAGATTTGAGATGGTCTGTCCACAGTGATTTTGTAGCCGTGTGATCATTTCCAAACCATTCTTAAAACAATCACTCCTGCTGATGTTGCTCCATCATCAAGATGGAACTTCAACAAAGCAAAACTGGCCTTTGATTTGAATTACTCATAGCAGTGACAAAATATCCTGCTCGTTTATTGAGTGCTCTTGATTCAGTACAATTATTCTCTGATGAACTACACAAAATAGCCGATGGAGTGTATTCCCTAAGTCCTCTACAAATCCACATATACATGAAACCCTTGGTTTATGGCGGCTGCAAACAAGCTAGAAGGCTGGAAAAGCTAGACACTGCTTTCCGTCGCCGCACCCAATGGTGCATAATTTAGATAGAATTTAAGGTACGGCTAAAGCGTCAGACATTTAAACCAAGAATAAAGCGTCGAAATCTTAGCGAATTATGTTTCGAAAATGGAATTCCACGGACGCGGTGTCAAGGTATGGAGACGCAGTCAGAGATTAAAGGGTAAGATTACCGATCAGTAAATCACATCTCAAGGCTGGGGACCAGTATTGCTTGAATTACATCTGATATCCTTAAAATAGAAGCTGGGTGAAACACTTGCAGAAGCGTTCTTCTTGACCCAGAGCTATGTTCCTAAATTTCAAAGAATACAAACAATTGCAAGAAACAAATCAATTTTCATTCAGATAATGGGGAGACTAATAATGAGAATCTTTTTCTATCACGAGGCTTCATACGGCTCGGCCAAACCCATAATGCACTGCAGCGGGGCTGATGCGCGTGGCATTTATCAGCTCCTGCGTACTACCTGAATCCTGTTTACATTGCCTATTAAAATGTGCAGTGACATTTGGACATCCTCGTCAATTTTAAAACTTCATCTTGGCAGTGCCATTTGTACCCATGCCTAAAACCTGGACGTAGTCATGCAGATCCCTCAAATTGGAATTTCATGGCTGGGTTGCGTTTGCAAGAATAATGGAGCGCATAGTCAATAACAGATTAACTTGGTACTTAGAGTCCAATAGATTTAATCCTGGAATATCAATGTGGTTTTCGTAAAATCGCGAGTACCGCCATTGACCATTTAGTGCGATTGGAGTCATTTCGTTAAAAGTGCATTTATAACCAACAAACGGCATGCAATTAATCAATATTTTGATTTAGAGAAGCCCTGCTGACTGACATGGAAGCATGGCATTTTACAAGTTACATGATTTTTGGTTTACGAGGGCCGTTTACCTCAGTTTATAATCGAATTTTTAACTTTGATAAGAGCAGTTTCAAGTCCATGAGTTCTACCCTGTCAGCCATTATAACCAGGATGGGGTGTCCCACAGGTAGGTATTTTATCTTAATAGCATTGTTTAGTGTTAGGATCAACCAGTTTATCAAGGTCGCCGGTAGTTCAATCGATTGGGTCACTTTTGTGAATCAGTTTAATATTTCTTATCATGAAATTTAAAGTATACATACTATTGAACCTTAGCTGCAGTTTAGTAATTTTAAATTAAAAGATAATAGATAAAGTAGTTGTCTTGAAAGCGGTTTTAAAATTTTCTAAAATCAAAGACCAATTGTATCCATTTTGTAGAAAATATAAACCGCATAAAAGACCTGGGCTATCCTCTAAGTAAGCTCTCAGCCCAAAGTCGTTAAAGGCCCCAAGTTCGCGGGATTTTAATTTTTGACTCAGCATCTAACTTTTCTTATGAGTCCCTAAAACTACGTGCTTGGGGAAGGCGCCGAGCGGTAGAAAGTCGATTTCCAATTCTAAGTGGGGAGGGATCAAACTACCCTCCTACAGATTATATCGATCATTGGGTACGTTCCAAAGATTGATTAGCAAAACCATCGTGTATGGAGTGGAGCCTGCAACAATAATCTAAAACTTTTTAGATTCTATCCACCACAAGGTCCTAAGACTATGTCACGGTTCCTTTAGAACTTCACCTGTTAGCAGCCAGCCTCATCCAGGGCTGATGAGCTATCCTCTTACACAGCGCCGTATAAATTAGCACGGTATATTGCAAGCTTTATTCCAATGAGTCAAACCCGCCATATACTTTGTATGCTGATCCCCGATGTGAGATCTGGCCATAGCAAAGAGCCTTCTCACCCATTTCCGCCTCTTGGTATAGGTGACCTTTCCTTTCTGCTGCTGGCATTGAGCTGGGGCAAGCTCCTTCCATCCTTCTTTCTTCTCCTCCTATGTGATTGGTTGGGCTGAAGTCTGACCCTAGCATGCACTCAATTTAAAAGATCAGAGAGCTAATGACTTGCAATATAAACCAAAGGGAATGTAATCAATTAAAAGTAAATGCATAATGCATATAAATCCTTATTTACTGCAGGTGGATTCAGGATGGGTAGAGCAGTTTAGCGTATGCCACTGTCATTGAGTCCAAAATAATGCTTTCAAGTTACCTGCGCGGTTTCATTTCCCGCAGCAGCTGAAATAGGCACCAATCCTAGCAGCTCTCAAATGTATAAAATGGGCACCCTCGTCTCAAGCCATCCGCCAATCTTTCTGACTCCTCATATCTTGTGGGCGATTAAGAAATATTTCTTATGCTTGTCCGCTTTTAGTAGAGAGTACTTAGAATTATACCATGAAGTCGCACAGCTGTGTGCGTATAAATCCTCTATTTGGTTATTTAGTCAAATTTAAGGTATTTCTGGAATGCAATGGCCGATCTTGCTTACAAGGTAGCCTCAAGCAAATCTATGACACCACACTTCTTATTCCCGCCTCTGATATCGGCAAGCGTGGAACCACCATCCGTGATCTAGAATTACGGAAAATTCAGGACACCCAAGCCAGGTATAAATAAATTACATGAAATAAAGGCTATATTGGTTACACCTAAGCAGGTTATCCAGTCAGTTCAAGAAGAGGTCATCATACGACGATATCATGTGGCCTAGATATACTCATGAAGTACCATTAAAAGGTGAGGATCCTCGTTTTATCCCTTATGATGAAAGAATCGCAGTCAAACGTATCCTGCCGGCTATGGTGAAATATTCCATCCTGGGGATAATTATTCAAAATCTAGAAACTATGAAGGAAGGATCTTTTTAGTCATATAAGTTCTCATTTAATTATTGCCTTTTTAAAAGTGGAGCTTGCTAGAAGTGATTTGTAAAATAGATGCCATATTTGTAGGTAGATTTAAAATTAGTGGCTTGAAGTGTTGGCTAGTGGCTATGCACCCTCAAAGGGGTTGAGTAGCATCTAAAGAATTGTATCCTCCTGAGGAGGGTACATGAAGTCCCCAAAGGCGCTTTAGTCAGTTTAAATTAGCCGCAGGTTTTAATCGTAGAGATATGTGTACTTTTTAATTTGTAGGCTAGAGTTTCTCTTCTTTATCATAGTAGGCTGGAGGATGGTCAGATTATAAATCAGCTAGAGGTCAAATACGGGAGCAAATGTACTGCCTTAAGTCCCATGAGTCCCTGGTAAGGTGATCTACCTTTGGTTATTTGGCGATCAATGGCCTGTTTTTATATTGTATCATCTTGTATAGTTCAGATGTTTTTAGGTTTTAGTTACTAGTTTTATGTCTATATCTGTGATAATCTAGTTATTTTGCGTAAACTAAATCTGACAGAGTTTGTAAATTTCCTTCAATCGGTGATGTCTTAAGCTTTAGTCACGTGTGGCTGAGAATATTGCCGAGTGCCGAGCAAAATCTTCCAACTCTCACTCCACTCCTCTTGGAGAGATATTAACTTGAGTAATAGGCACTGCAATGATTTCACAGGGGCTGTTACCTTTGCTTGTTAGTGGATGCCCTTCCTTGGCACAAACAGCATATCTTAAACGACGTAGCTTTCCTCACGCCATGCTTGCAGAAAAACAACTCACTCGCTTGGTACATTTGCTGGAGGATTGACATGAGACAACTGTTCAGAACATGCAGATCTTTTTGTTTACAGCTGATAAAATGAAATCCTCCCTATGTCACTGGAATGCGATTTAACCCACCTACAATGCAATTCTCCAACACCAGAGGTCCCAACCTCTTAAAAAGCCTCCACACACAATGCAATTGACAAAGAAACACACCAAGTAATTCCATTTACTGTGTAGCTTGGAATAGAATGACTAACTTGGCATGTAGGTAACCTATAGTATCACATGATGTCAAAGAGAGTCATCTCATATATAGTATTCCTAATGGACATTGTTTATTTATTCAGTAATATATATGACAAATGCCCTGATCATTTCCACATCCTTTCCAACCCACAACCATACAGGCTGCTTGGGATGTTCCAGTGGCCATCTATCCTCAGCACACTTACTATTTTCCTGTCTTTAATTCAGTCAGACATACTCTCCTACATAACAGGCTGGCCATTTGTGATATACATTCAAGCATCCCACATTTGAACACTATCAAACCGCCATTCCAGCCCATACGCTGGTATTACGAGTCAGCCTTTGCGATTACAATGAAAACCAGATTTCCCAGTCGCCCAGACCGAAGCTACAACACGCAGGCACAGGGAAGCCCACACAGGGAAGCTGAATAAATTAGCAGCTTCCAGGTCCCTTTAGGCTGGCACCTGCGCCAGACGCCTCCCCAGCACGCATATGCATCAGTGATACAAATGCGCTGGCATTAAATGCCAAAATGGTAGGTCCAGTTTAATGAAAGCTGGATGGAAGTGCTTTTAACAAACATAACACCTTACACTTTCTTCACATCCAATCACGCGTGGCGGCGGTTCAGGCTCATAACGCCGACCTTTCGGTAAACTGCACGGTTGAGTGAAAACAAAGATATCGGCGTCCTGGGACAGGAGTCTTCCCTTACCCAGCTCCTATTGTTTCAGTAGAGAATCAACAGGGTGTAGTAAATCCCCTTTAATCCCTTATTTGGTTCCCTGGCAGGAAATGGTATCCGGGGAGGGCCGATGGGATGCAAATCTTCTACGATTTGATTCAATGTTTGCATGTATTTATTAATTATATATATACAAGTTATCCATTTATACAACAATACAACATCAAAGTATCATATACATATACCATATTATTTACAGCACACCTTTCCGCACAGTTCGTATGATACTGAGTCCTCTTGTATTACATTTCAAGGTGGTTCAGTGCACTTCTCTTGCCAGGTGGAGTCCTAAAGCTTTTTACCGTTCTTAGCTGAAGACGCATGCCTCTACAGCTACTTGTTCCTTCTTTAAAAACCAAAAGTAAGCCTTAATGTCAGAATTAGGAAAAACAGTCCTTCATCTAGTCTTGATAAAGTTATTTGACAATCAGTAGCCTGTTTTTATATTGTATTATCCAAATAGTGCTGTGGTTTAAACTTTTCACACTGGATTTAATTGTAATTGTGATATTCTTGTTGTTTTTACTGTCGCTGACGTGGTTATATAGTATACACACATTCATTTTCAATATCAGACATGTTCTCGTCACGATGGCCGAAATATTGCCGATCTTGACGTTAAATCAGCTAAACTCCACTCCGCCTCTTGATGCACAGACTTGGCCCATATATAGACCAAAATTACTGACCGCCATTATCCATTGGGAATGCTCAGAACAAGTGTTTACGTGAGAGTTTGCCATAGTGCAGTGGAGGAAACCAGGGAAATCTCCATGCTTTATAATACTTGTCGTTGGCCTCGTTCCACTTAGAATTTAAAGTTCAATTTGCTGACAAGTAATTATAGATATGGTTCATACTTAAGTTTATCTTGTGAAATATGTTCACCGGGTAGTCAAAAGCTGGGGTTGCTCTGATCGGCCCTGGATTAGGTGCTGTGTAGAACATATATCACAACCATAGCAGAGAGTGGCTTGATTCACCCTGCACAATCACTGGCCCATGAGGTGTTAATCTCTTTTAATCCCCAAAAGCAAATTGGGTAAGTGGGAGATGAGCCCTGGGGACTGGATTTCCATTTTGCGAATTATTAAAGGATTACGGGACCAGTAGAAGGATCAGCAGGATCAATTTAAGGAAGAGGATCAATCCAGTTATGAAGAGATGGGAGCCTCCTATTAGAGGCAGTAGCGGTTTATATTTTTGGTTTATTTCCATGCTTGGAAGCACTCATCAGCAAGCTCAGTTGACCCAGATTTTACTTGGTTTTTTTACATTGGTTCCACTGAGTAAAATTACACTTAATTTTTTTAACAAATGCCTTCCGCATATCGATGCGTATTCATGATACATATAGTACACATTTGTTCACAGAGGATTGATCAACAGATTTAACCCGATGCAGCAGGTGGAATGCTGAATCAATGGCTGTCTCACGGACGGTATGCCTGTAGGCTGGTGGCCGGATATCATCCGGTCCAGTAATCAAGTCCCTGTATTTCTTTCTTCCCAACCCGGACGGACCTTCTGGCCAGCAGCGTACTGGACCAGCTTATTTATTGTTGGTTCTTCGGCCCATCACAGGTTAGTAGTGAGCCACTGCGATATATTCACCTAGTGCGACGAGTTTACCTTCGCCAAAGCATCCTAGAGGCCAAGGTGCTCCACCCAGCCCCTCATTACTTCATCAAAGGCCTAACCTTCAAAGGGAAACCTTGGCAGGTCAGCGTCCTGAGACTAGTGGAAATCAAAGGTCGGCATCCTGCTCTTGGAGTGCATAGACAGCGCCCCATTCCGTTTATACATATACGGTGGCGCATAGATTTCTTTCCAAGCTACGAAATCGTTTGATACGGAATATATAAAAATAGAAATCACTCAATGCCAATTCTTTTAAGCTAGTTTAGTGATTTTGTGATTTAACAAATGCGCATCTGATCCTAACACGGCTAATGAATTTTTAGCTAAATTCCCCTCATAGTGGACGATATGAATTCTACGTTAGAACACGTTTGCTGTATCAGACACTCAGGTCAATGACTCATAAAATAATTGAATAATAATCCACAGCCCACTAAGAGTGAACCTGAAGGTCCACACCTGGAGCTGAAGGGACTCCCAAGGAGGGTGGGGTTCAACAATCAGTGGAGTCACACCGAGTCCACCGCTATGTGCATTATAAAGAAATGCGTTGGATATACCCTCTCCCTCCCCTATACAACATATAATAAAATCCGCCGGCACGAAGACATGTCCGGAGTTGGATTCCACCAGCATACAATTGGCAGTTGTTACGGTCACTTGCTCAGTTAGGAGTTGTGGCTTGGTCAAAGCGTTTTCCTCTGACCCGGGTTCAGTCCCCACATGGGTATAAATGTGGCGAGATTCCTCCGTCGGTGATATTGTTGGAATGTTGTAAAGGGACATAAAACCACGCTCACGCACTGGGTGGCGGAACATAGGCCAAATCATCCCCGCATGGCAGGGGCACTTTCTGTGAGGGCCTCGTTATGTATGGGAATTATTACCAAAATTGTGACACCCCACATTAGCGACATATTTTTGTACGATTCCCATTTGCTTTTGGTACTATTACCCAAAATTTTACGAGGTATCAATGTCGCACTATTTCAGTTTGCTTAAGCCGGTTATATTTAGCCCATGCAGTATGGATTCTAGCGTTAAAACATATTGAATGTGGTTTGGCCCTGCTTGAATCCTAATGCGGAGTGCAGGGGCGAGGACATATTTTACTATTTCAAATATTTGTAATCTGTTTTGTATACTTGGCAGATATGTTTTACACATGCATGGGCTGTAAATGTGTACTACTAAATCCGTCCAGATCAAGGGATGGAAAAATGGGATGCGTGCATATTAACCAGCTGTATCATTTTGCGGTGCGTACCGGTACTTTGGGGTTTATGGCTCCGCAGCATAGAATTGTTTATCAACATTGAAGATTTGGTGAGTCAATATTAAAATACATGCAACTTGATTTGCTTTGCCATCAATACCAGTGTAAGAATCTACGCAGAAGCGTCTTTCTATGCAATAAACCGAGTTTATTTATCCATTTACAGAATAGAAGGCTCTGGAGTAAATGAAGCTGGTTCACGAGAGTCCTGTGAAAACCAAGACAAAAGCTAAATACAATCATTTCCACAGACCACAATAAATTAAAATGGATTTATGCCACGAGTGTATCCACAGAAGCCAGTGTGCGTGTCTGGAGACCCATGTCCGCCACTGAAGTGTTAAAGGTGGGATATCTGTACAGCATACTGGAAGCCATGTCCGCCACTGAAAGTGCTAAAGGTGGGATATATGTACAGTAGACTAGAGCCATGTCCGCCACTGAAGTGTTAAATGATTGGGATATCTGTACAGTAGACTGGAAATACATGTCCGCCACTGAAGTGTTAAAGGTGGGATATATGTACAGTAGACTGGAAGTACATGTCCGCCACTGAAGTGTTAAAAGGTGGGATATAATACAGTAGACTGGAAGCCATGTCCGCCACTGAGAGGATGTTAAAAGATTGGGATATATGTACAGTAGACTGGAACCCATGTCCGCCACTGAAGTGTTAAAAGGTGGGATATATGTACAGTGAACTGGAAGCCATGTCCGCCACTGAAAGAAGTTTAAAAGGGTGGGATATATGTACATTAGACTGGGAAGCCATGTCCCGCCACTGAAAGTGTTAAAAGGTGGGATATATGTACAGTATACTGGAAGCCATGTCCGCCCACCGAAGAGGTGTTAAAGGTGGGATATAATATGTACAGTGGACTGGAAGCCATGTCCCTCCACCGAAAGTGTTAAAAGAATTAAGGATATATGTACGGTAGACTGGAAGCCATGTCCGCCACTGAAGGCGTTAAAGGTGGGATATATGTACAGTACAATTCTGGAAGCCATGTCCGCCACTGGAAAGTGTTAAAGGTGGGATATCCGTACAGTATACTAGAAGCCATGTTAATGTCCGCCACTGAAAGTGTTAAAGGTGGGATATACGTACAGTAGACTGGAAGCCATGTCCGCCACTATAGAGAAGTGTTAAAAGGTGGGATATATGTACAGTATACTGGAAACCATGTCCGCCACTGAAAGTGTTAAGGTGGATATATGTACAGTAGACTGGAAGCCATATCCGCCACTGAAAGTGTTAAAGGTGGGATATATGTACGGTATACTGGAAGCCATGTCCGCCACTGAAGTGTTAAAGGTGGGATATAATATTACCATTAGACTGGAGCCATGTCGGCCACTGAAAGTCGGCAAAGGTGGGATATCTGTACAGTATACTGGAAGCCATGTCCGCCACTGAAGAGAAGTGTTAAAAGGTGGGATATCTGTACAGTATACTGGAACCCATGTCCTCACACTGAAAGTGTTAAAGATTGGGATATCTGTACAGTATACTGGAACCCATGTCCGCCATTGAAAGTGTTAAAGGGTGGGATATCTGTACAGTATGCTGGAACCCATGTCCACGCCACTGAAAGTGTTAAGGGTGGGACTCTATCTGTACAGTATATAGCAAAATACGTCTCCGCCACTGAAAGTGTTAAGGTGGGATATATGTGCATTAGACTGGGAAGCCATATCCCACGCAAGAGAAATGTTAAAAGGTAGGATGTGATGGAGCTGGAAGCCATGAAGCCATGTCAGCCACTGAAGAAGTATTAAAGGTGGGATATCTGTACAGTATACTGGAAGCCATGTCCGCCACTGAAAGTGTTAAAGGTGGGAATATCTAGCTGCAGTATACTGGAAGCCATATCCGCCGCTGAAAGTGTTAAAGGTGGGATACCAATAGCGCAGTATACTGGAACCCATATCCGCCGCACAGAAGTGTTAAATGTAAGGATATCTGTACAGTATACTGGAACATATCGCCACTGAAATTGTTAAAAGGTGGGATATCTGTACGGCCCCAGTGAGCCTGGAACCCATGTCCGCCACTGAAAGTGTTAAAGGTGGGATATCTGTACAGTATGCACAGGAACCCATGTAAGCCACTTTAGAGAAGTGTTAAAGGTGGGGTCCATATGTGCAGTAGACGGGAACCCATGTCCCGCCACACAAGAGATTAATGTTAAAAGATTAGGATATATGTACAGTATACTGGAACCCATGTCCGCCACTTGAAGTGTTAAAAGGTGGGATATCCTGTATTGCAGTAGACTAGGAATGTCATGTCCGCTAGAGAAGTGTTAAAAGGTGAGATATATGTACCCAGTATACTGGGACCCATGTCCGCCACTAGAAGTGGTTAAGGTGGGATATATGTGCAGTAGACTGGAAGCCATGTCCGCCACTGAGAGAAGTGTTAAAGGTGGGATATCTGTAAAGTGGGCTGGAATGTACATCCGCCACTGGAAGTGTTAAGGTGGGATATCTGTACAGTATACTGGAAGCCATGTCACTAGAAGTGGTAAAGGTGGGATATATATATGTGTCCGCCACTGAAGTAAATGTGATATATGTACTGACTGGAAGCCATGTCCGCCACTGAAAGTGTTAAAGGTGGGATATATGTACAGTAGACTGGAAGCCATGTCCGCCACTGAAAGTGTTAAAGTGGGATATAAATAGGTGGGATATATGGCAAGGTGGGATATATGTACAGTAGACTGGAAGCCATGTCCGCCACTGAAGAAAGTGTTAAAGGTGGAAGCCATATCCGCCACTGAAAGTGTTAAAGGTGGGATACAGTACGGACTGGAAGCCATGTCCGCCACTGAAAGTGTTAAAGGTGGGATATATGTACAGTATACTGGAAGCCATATCCGCCACTGAGAAGTGTTAAAGGTGGGATATCTGTACAGTAGACAGTATGTCCGCCACTGGAAGCAGTAGACTGGGAGCCATGTCCGCCACTGAAAGTGTTAAAGGTGGGATATCTGTACAGAGTATACTGGAAGCCATGTCCGCCACTGAGAGAAGTCATTAAAAGGTTCTGGGATATCTGTGCAGTATACTGGAAGCCATGTCGGCCGCTAGAGGTATTAAAGATTCTGGGATGTCTGTACGCAGTATACTGGAACCCATGTCCGCCACTAAGAGAAGTGTTAAAGGTGGGATATATGTACAGTATACTGGAACCCATGTCCGCCACTGAAAGTGTTAAAGATGGGATATCTGTACAGTATACTGGAACCCATGTCCGCCACTGAAAGTGTTAAGGTGGGATATCTGGCATGCATACCGGAACCTGTAATCCGCCACTGAAAGCTGTTAAAGGTGGGATATCTGTACAGTATACTGGAACCCATGCGTCCTTACCAGAAGTATTAAAGTGTTAAAGGTACAGTATACTGGAACCCATGTCCGCCATATCTTAAAGGTGGGATATCTGTACAGTATATAGGAAGCCATGTCCGCCACTGAAGGGAGTGTTAAAAGGTGTTGAGATATATGTACAGTAGACTGGACCCATGTCCTTGTTAAAAGAATATGTACAGTTAAACCCACATGTCGCCACTGAAAGTGTTAAAAGGTGGGATATCTCTACAGTATACTGGAACCCATGTCACCACTGAAAAGTGTTAAAAGTTTGGATATCTGTACAGTATACTGGAACCCATGTCCGCCACTGAAGTTTTAAAGGTGGGATATATGTACTGCAGTATGCTGGAAGCCATGTCCGCCACAGAAGAAGTGTTAAATGTGGGATATATGTACAGTATGACTGGAACCCATATCCGCCACTGAAGTGTTAAATGTGGGATATATGTACAGTAGACTGGAAGCCATGTCCGCCATCTTTAGAAGTGTGTTAAAGGTGGGATATATGTACAGTAGACTGGAAGCCATGTCCGCCACTGAAAGTGTTAAAAGGTGGGATATATGTACAGTAGACTGGAAGCCATGTCCGCCACTGAAAGTGTTAAAAGGTGGGATATATGTACAGTAGACTGGAAGCCATGTCCGCCACAAATGTTAAAGATTAGGATATGTACAGTATACTGGAGCCATCACTTACACTGAAAGTGTTAAAGGTGGGATATCTCTACAGTATACTGGAACCCATGTCCGCCACTGAAAGTGTTAAAGGTGGGATATATGTACAGTAGACTGGAACTCATGTTGGACTACTGAAAGATTACATTTCTGGGCAACCAGGACTGGTAGACATTATTTAGGTTTCAGAAGGTCAAGGAGGTTGACCAAGGAGGCGGATCTCTTTGAGTGTTGATGGGTAATCTTGTAGAGAGGTTGCCTTGATCCTTGGAGACCGCTCCGAGGGGAAGGTCATCTGTGGTCTTTGTAGCGTTGTATCGATGCTTTGGAGACGGTAAATAGTAGGTTTACGTCGAAATGACGGGCACCATTTTGGACAGACACCCAGCTTCCGAGACGTCTGATAGCCTTGTTTCTTTCCAATCTGGAGTTAAGCGTTGCATTGGTGAACAAGTAATAGACCTAATTTTTATTGCAGTCTTATACCCACTAATGGTGAAGTGACAATTCGTGCATGTTAGATTTCACGAGAAGTGTGTGGATGCTACCCACATGTTCATTTGTATGGTGTGCGTTTTGGTGATTCCTTCTATTGATGTGTTTTTGCTCGGGCCTTCAAAAACGCAACAAAAATTATTGATAACACCATCAGGCTTCACTGTATGCAAAAACCCATATTTATTTAGGGTCCGAGTTTGTTACCTATTTGGGTAAAAACTTGCGTTTCTTATGCGTGTGAGTATATATAAGTTAATATGAAAATGATTCAATGATTACTGAGACGACTGGACTGACTGACTGAGTTTGGTTTACGCCGCTTTCAGCAATATTTCAGCAACATCACGGTGGGGACACCAGAGAAATGGGCTTCACACATTGTGCCCATGTGGGGATTTGAACCCGGGTCTTCGGCGTGACGAACCAACGCTTTAACCATTAACCTAATTAAAGAAAGCTAATAATTGAAGCGTAGCACACGTTGCACTGCACATGTCAGCAGACAGCTAATTTGTGAGTGTTTGGGCGATATCAGGTGACCAGATAAAGCGTACTGGGATACAGTAACACCAACACTATCCCCACCCCTTCTCCCCTGCGTATATCATATCGTTCATACTTCAGGTTTAGTTTTGTGATTCATATGTACACGTGTATGTACATAAATGTTGCAATGGTAAAGCTCCGGGGTGGACAACCACTGGAGTGCAGGTACACACCCAAGGTCGGGACACAGCCATGACGTCACGCCGGCAAGGTAGCCAGGTCTCACAGACGACCAGCTGTTCCCAACCGATGTTTGTAAACAAGACACTTTCCTTGTGTGAGCAGCAACTGGAGTGCCGAGACCGAGTCATGACGTCATCATCGCCAGATGCGACGTCTCGCCGCGAACACAACAGTTCTGGCGGCAGATCTTCAAGCTGAGAGATTGTTTTCATCACGGAGAGATAACAGTGGGCGTGTGTGGTGCATGTCCTACTGCTTTGTCTCTGCAAATTATTGTCCCTAGATGAACATCCATGAAACTTACACAAGGAGTGACACCAAAAGCAACTAACCATGAAGAAAAAGGTGCAAAATTTGAAAATTGGTGACAAGTATAAACAACCATTTTGCCCTCAAAATAAACTCTTGTCTGTTGGCAATTCCGTTTTGTGGTGTAGTTCATTTTACTATCTATTCAATAAAATAAAATACAGGAAAATACAAGTACGCATGCACACAGGCGACGTGATCAAAAGAAGGTATAGTTAGTTTTCGTGACATCTTTCATAAGGTTTCTGGACCCGTGAAGATGAGGGTTAGAATTTGGTCTTCAGTAATCCATGACTGTCGTAAACGGCGAAAACGGGAGGGATGTGTGTGTGTCAGGCTCGCTGACTTGGTTGACACGTACCATCGTATCCCAGTTGCGTAGATTGATGCTTATGTTGTTGATCACCAGTAATGTGTGGTTGCGAGACTTGATTATTTACAGACCAGACCAGACCATCGCCATATAGTTGGAATATTCCGGAGTACGGCGTTAAACAACATCCAAACAAAAATGTCAGTGAGTGTACAATAGTTCATATAGATATAGAAGTCCTCAAAATAATGACTCAACACGGATTTTCCTGCCAGAACGCACTCACTCACTCACTCACGTAACCTTAGGAGATTGCTCTCATTTACAGACAGTCGCGATATAGTAGAACTGGAAGCACATAGACTGTACAGTATGTATGGGGTAGGGTCTCTTTATGTGAAGTTGAAGTGTCATGTATGCCATGAAATCTGCATGAGATACTGGGTTGTTGTTGTTGTTGTTGTTCTTGTTGTTGTATAACACTCAGCACTGTCAGCAGTATAAGGGCAATATGGCGGGTTTTCCTCTACGCCAGCCTGGTGGCCCTAGTACCTCGACTCGGGTGACACTGTCGCGTAGATCGTTAATACAGCTGCCCGTCAATGTAGACCGCAGGATATACCCAACAGTTTCCCAACATGTATATATCTGACGTTTTTACCCCTGTTGTGAATGTGACACGACTGCTGATCAACAATCGAGACGCTATATCAGCGCTTACTTTCACTAAACTTCAGATGCACGATGTCCGTTGAGACCACCCAGTAACCCATGCAAAACTACTACTAATAATAAGGCTTCCTTTTTGCTGCTCAGGAACAGTCACTTCCCACTCGCAATCGCCTAAATGTGATTCTTAAAGAGAATATTAACATGAAAATGTCGACTTTGGGTAATGAATTCACAGAGACTGTGCAACACCTTGTCAGAGGCTGCCCTTCCTTGGCACAAACAGCATATCTTAAACGACATGATGGCATGTCTCGTTGCTTTTTACTACCATCTCCGCCATGCTTGTGGCTTTGACTCCACTCCACTCGCTTAATGCATTGCTGGAGGATTGATGATGAGACAACTGTTCGTTGTACAAATCTTTGTTTTTACAACTGATAAAATAATGCTCCCTATGTCACTGAATACATTTAACCTACAATACAATTCTTAACACCAGGAGGTCCCAACCTCTTTCATACCCCACGTAATACAGTGACAAGAAGCTTACACCAGTATTCCATTGTACTGCCTGTAGAATAAGAGCGGCTAACGGCATGTGAGTAACCTATGTGTCACTATGATGTCAAAAAAGTGTCATGTATAGTAGTCATTGACATTAGATGGTTTTATATGTTTTGCAATTTGAGAGTAAAGTTTTAAAATTTTGAGTAAAAAGCACTGGAAAGTTTACAAGGAGAACACATGTAGGTTTGTTTATTTATTCAGTAATATATATGACAAATGCTAAATCATTTCATCACTGTACAACCACTTGACACCCTTACTTGAGATATTCAGTGACCATCTGTCCTCAACTGCTTACTATTTCCTGTCTTTAATTCCGGTCAGACACTTCTCTCCTACATAACGGAAGCTGACCATTTGTGACTATACATTCAACATCATATTGAACACTATCAACAACCATTCCATGTACATATTACAGTCTGACCTTTAGCAATTACAATAACACAATTTCTGGTCAACTTGAACCGGCTAACTTTGCGAGCACAGGAAGCCACACACAGGAAGCTGAACAAATTAACCCCTCCCAGGTCCGCACAAACTGTCACCTACTTGGAACATGTGTGTTCAGTTACGGCTCAGCGAGCAAGCGATTGTGCTCTTAGTGCATAGACAGCGCCCGATTCACGTTTATCATATACGGTGGCGCATGAATTGTAACAGCTACAATCGTTTATTGTTCACAGATATGTAAAAGAAATACTCAGAACTTCGGAGTTGTTCCTTGTGTGACAGCGTATTTTAAACTGGTTAGTGATTTGATTTAACCAAATGCGCTCTGATCTAACTTTTGACCTAATAAATTGCAGCTAAATTCCCCTCATAGTGTGATATTAATTCTACGTTGCTGTGTGAACACTCGAACACTCATAAATTAATTGAATAATAATCACAGCCCACTAAGGTGAACCTGAAGGTCACACACACCGGGACCTGAAGGGGACTCCCAAAGGAAGGTGGGGTTCAACAATCGGTTAGGTCACACAAAGGTCACACCTATGTTACGTCATAAAAGAAAATGGCGGATGTATATGCAAAAGACTTTCGACACACACACACACACACACACACACACACACACACACACAACATATAATAAAAAAATCACTTGGACACTGAAGACGCATGTCCGGAGGTTGGATTCACCAACATACAATTGACGATTGTACGATACTTCGCCCAGTTGGTGGACTTCAGTTAACGCGGTTTCTCGACCCAGGTTCAAAATCCCCACATTGGTGCTAAATGCGACATAAACCACACTCACGCACTGGTTTGAACATAGTACGTCCTCGCATGGCAGGGGCACTGCTGTGAGGCCTCGGTATGTAAGATTGTGGAAATATACCTTGCGACACCCACATTAGCGACATCTTTTATACAAGTTTCATTATTTGTTTTCTATTACCAAACTTCTACAGCATCCAATGTCACTATTTCAGTTTGTAACCTGTTATGTTGTATATAGTATAGGTTCCTAGCGTTAAAAACATAATCAATATTGGTTTTGTCCCTACTTGAATCTAATGAGTGACCGGGCGAGACATATTTACTATTTCAAATAATTGTAATCTGTTTTGTATACTTTAGCGAATATGTTTTACTACTATGGGCTGGCTAAAATATGTACCACCGTCCGTCCGAATCAAAGGATAGAAATAAAGGAGATGCGCGTGCATATTAACCGTCATTGCGTGCGGCATCGACACTTTGGGGTTTTATGCCTACAGCATAAAATTGTTTTGTCAATATTGAAGAAGTTGGTGAGTCAATAATGAAGCATACAACTTGATGGTTAACACACTTATCTTGATACCGGTGTAAGAATCTACATAGGAACGTCTTTCTGTGCAATAAACAAGAAGTTGTTATCCATTACAGAATAGAAGCTCTGAGTAAATGAAGCCTAGTTCACGAGTCTGTGAAAACAGAACAAACGCTAATGCAACCATTTTCACAGACCACAATTAATTAAATAGTAATGCTACAGTATGTCACAAACCAGTGCATGTTTCTCTCACTGAATTTGTACTGACGCTCCCTTGTTGTAATAGACTGCCTCCCTGGTGTAGTGGATTAGATTGTCCTCCTCGAGAGAGCGGAAGGTTAAGCCAGGGGCTAGTACAAGCAGCCACACATACATACCCATGCATATCGTCATATCAGCAAAATACTCTTTAAGCACGACGCTAAACCCAATTTCACCTCATCTCACCCCTCACCTATTTGTAATGCTTTTTTTTTTGCTTTGTAGCAGTTTGGATTGATTTGTAAACCTAGTTGATTTTATAATGCAATTGCTAATTGTATAACATTTCTTTGTCCTCATTGGTTTCACAGCGATTCTTTTGCCTGCTGACTGACTGACTGGTTAGTTTTACGCCGCTTTTAGCAATATTTCAGCAATATCACGGCGTGGACACCAGAAATGGGCTTCACACATTGTGCCCATGTGGGAATCGAACCCGGTCTTCGGCGTGACGAGCCAACGCTTTAACCACTAGATCACCTCACTGCCTCTTTGCCTACAGAATTGAAGACAACTTACATATAATGTTGGAAACCGACAAGTAAAATATGTATCAGAGCTAGTGTTGCAGAACAAAACTGGCCCATTTATTGCTCATTTTGTTTTGATGCACATTAGAATCCTTCCACCTCATCATTCAGTGCCAGAACTTGATAGACTTCGCATTCTCAGACGTTTTGAGGCACCAGACCGAAGACGATATTCTGATATTGATCTTGTGAACCGTGCTCTCGCATACACTGTGTATGAAAAGGAAAATAGAAGCATGATGTAATCTGTTAGACAACTGGAACGGTCCCTTTTCTGATTACTTATCATGTTTAAACGGAAACAACATTCCACTATATTAATCACATTAAATGAAGTAAATTCCAATGGAATATGACACCATGTACATACAATATCACAGGTTAAATAAGTATACTAAATATTCAAGATGCATGTCAAATACTTTTAAATTGACATTTTCTACAAATTATTTTAACGATCAATTCAGTGTTGATATACACTGGCCTAATTACTGATATTAAGAGTGATTAAAAGAGGGTTTACAAAGTGTTCTAAGACAGTGTCATTTTGATTCTGAATGTGTACAGGATTTGATTTGTAGTAGGAATTTGACATACAAAGAAAGCATGCTATTGTGACCATCTTAGAAGTGCAGTGGACACTCTCTAAACCTACATCCCTCTAATCCGACATTCCTGTAAACTGACATATATATTTGGTCCCTATATAATATAATATAAGAAACTCCCTCTAATCCGACATCCCTTTATCCCGGCACTAAAATCTGGCCCCAAAACATGTTTTAAGTGCAAATTGACTCTCTCTTTTTCTTTGTACCTGAAGTCAGTATGGCAAGACAATACAAAACATGAGCTTGACAACTGTAGGCGCGAGGTTAGTATCACTCTCTTTCATTGCTGTCCGCAATATTGTATTTGTACAGCCTCTGAACTTGTACAACTACTCTATTTTGAGCAGCTATTGTAGTGAGACGTCGTGCGTTGTAAACGTCCTTATGTTTATGTAATTGCTGATTGTACAATATTTCTTTCTCTGTCGGATTTACATCGAATTTCCTGTTCACCAAGACTCTGGGTTAACGTATTGGTTTAACTTGGGAATAGACACGTAACACAATCAACATTTGTCTTCGACTTACTGGTTGGGGCCAGCTTGATTTGTTGTCGTTCTGCAACAACACATTCTGCAGTCAACAGAGTGGCTGAAAAAGAACAAAGTACGCCTAAAGTGAAATTCAACTCCGATATCCTATCAAAGCATACGTGTAACACTGTAGCCAGTACGATCACACCCAAAACACACAATAGTATCTGTCCGAGTGTTAGCAGGAAGTTTTGTTATCATTGATACAGAACCTTGGGCTTTACATTCAGATAATTGATTCGCATTGTATAACACTAATATATGCATCTTCGGGTCTACATGGTTCTTTAAATGAATTAAGATTTGCAAAACATAAAAATCTTCAATGTCTTCTCACATTGAGCTTGTGCATTTAGTTATATTAAGCCACGAATAGAGGATGAAGCTCAAATGAGTCTGCAGTCTCTTACACGTGTGACCAAGACGAAACATGTAAAGTGTATAGGACAAGATATGGTACGTGGTTTTGCTCTGCCTTGTGCTCGGTACTTAGGTGATGTACTAGAGACTAGTTTGGATGCCTTGGAGTCCGTATAATGTGTTCGAATATGCTATCCTTTTTGCGCTGCGGCATGGTATGTCACTATGTTAGTGTGAAGAGAAAATGTCGGTCTGTAGGGCATATGCAACGGTATCATGATTAATGGTGGGTAGTCTGTGTAGATTTGACTTTGGACTGAATGTTAAATTAAGTGTCTAAATCTTACAGAACCCTGTTACCTTTATCTATTATGACTATGTTAGTGTGGAACAAAAAAATGCTTATCTGAAGGGCGTTTGCAGCGGTATCATGAGTAATGGTGGTCTCTGCGAACTGTAGATATACTTTGAACCGAATGTTAAATTAGGTATCTCGATCTTTCAGAACCCTGTTACCTTTATCTATCATGACATACCAGATCATAAACACATCAAAGCAAATGTGCAGTGTACCAGTTCTTATAGTCTCGTCATTATACTGTGTTGATATAAACACAAGTGTAACTATACATACCAAGAACCATCAGGAGAAACAGCTTCATGTTCGTTGATGAGATGTACCAACAAAATCTACAGCAAGGATAGAAGTGATGCTCTTGGTCTCAATCATGACTTTAAATATGTTTTCCAGCCACAGAGAAAGTGTTTATTGGTTGCAGCTTGTATTCAGGTAGATCCTAAAAAAATGCACGTGATTATTTTACTGCTTACCTTGATTAAATACTGATTCAGGTTTCATCATAAAAAAAATATCTATATTGTGGAGTAACCGAATATGGATAGCATTGATTCATAGGTCATGTGGGTTCTGCTTCTGGTTCGCTCTGAAAAGTCTGCGATAATGCTAAACTTGCTCCTTGTTAACTCCATATCCAATATGGATAAATCAGGTGATTTTTGCCTTGTGCTGTGAACGCAAATATATGCCATTGAAAACTGGACATAATCGTAAATTCGAACTTGGACAGTTGTACGGAACTTGCATATACGTGGTATCTTTGGAATGCAAATGTCCACAGGATTTTAAACCTATTGTTGAATTGGCTTGGTCACGATAACCTCGGAACTAGTTACAGCTACTAGTCCTAATGAAAGACAAGAGCATTGAAATATATTTGAGGAGACCGAATAACACAGACACACACGCACATACCAATACACATACTCATATGAGTGAAATCCTTTTGGAATCATTAATGAACGTCTACATACATTTCAAAATGAATTTTATGTACAGAAAACCAACAATATTTTTTTGTTCACTATCAGAGACTATATCTCCTTTATCCCTTGAATACACAATGTACGGTTTTCTGGTTGGGTAAAGCATAGACTGAAATTTCATGAACCAATAATTATCGAATATAATTTACGAATAACTTTACAATTAATTATATAAATGAAACGAAGATGTCATCGTGCTTTTGTCGTATTCATTTCATGTATTTGTGGGTCATTTTATGGAGTATTAACATGTGAACAATTACTGATGCTTTTATGCTGATATCTGAGACAAACTGAGGGGTACGTTTATTAGCTTGTCTAATATTTAGAAGCTTCAATTACCATGTCGAACAATCAGCAGCACCATCAAATGCATTTATAATCAGTTTATGTGTTTTGCGTGATTACTTGGGTAAAGTTGTGAATTATAACTCAAAAGTAATACAATTGTACTTGAATAGCTGACATCCCAAGCTACTCTGCACAATACATTGTTATGTGGCAAATTTTTCAACCAGGAAGAGTGTTCATTGTGTAATCTGCTCTTTCCGTTGACAGTCGGGAGGGGGTAACGCTATGCCATATCTCGACTTGTGCTACGTTTAGATGGAGAGTTCTTGGAGGTACCACGTAGTACCGAAAGCGCACGACCATAGTCATCCCAACATGGTCCATGGTCTTACCAATAATATATATATGGATGGAGAGATCTCGAACTGTTAGCCAATATATAGGGGCGTGCTTCTGTCCTGTTCATATCACATTACATCACGAAATGCGAGATTATTTTACGGACTGAAAATCAGGGGAATCTGAGCAAATTTGGGAATCAACGTGAGGCAATATCTACATGATACTGACTCATCATGAGGGCTGAAGTCAAGCCCATTTCGACAACCAACAATTAAATATCTTGGCATTAACTCACTGAACACGCCTGTACTATTCAGTGAGGAGATACCATCTTGAACAAAAGTAGTTTACATGAAACATAGTGGTAAATATAAGTGTCAAAACCCCTTTCACATCAAGAAGAAAGCGATCGTAGAATTCCGACTATATCGTGTGCACGGGCACCCGTGAAGAGCCACCTCCTCGTGATGGGTGCTGGGTAACGCTAAGCGCTCTTTTTCCAGGAACAGTGTTCCTTTGCCCAACACACCACTTCGCCCCTTACATCACTTAGACTGGGACCGCCTCCGTGGTGTAGTGGTTCGAGCGTCCGCCCGGAGAGCGGAAGGTCGCGGTGTTGATCCCCGATCGCGTCATACCAAAAGACGTTAAAATATGGTACTTGTTGGTCCCTGCCTGGCGCTCGGCATTAATGGGTACATCAAGGACTGGTCGGCTCGGAGTCAGTATAATGTGTCTGAGTGGGTTATTCATGCTTCACTGCGGCATGATATCTCAGTGAGCTAGCACTATAAAACCAGCTTCAGTCTGGGCTAGTACAAGCAGCCGCACCTACAAATGCACACGCATGCACGTCGTCATATGAGCGAAATATTCTCAAGCACGACGTTAAACCCAATTTCACCTCACCTCACTTAGACGAGTGGTTGAATGGGCCAGGTGCAACCAATCGGCTGCTCATGCCGAGCCCTGAGCACTAAATTTCATTGCTCTAATATTATTTGGCTTGGTTCTATTTAGACACAATATTGACATGTTTTATTTTGAGTGTCTACTGTGTGATATGTGGATTTTCAAATTTGTGAAAATTTGCCTAGATGCTGGTGCCAGAAGGCGGTGGCTCATGGGCCAATCTGGTAGAATAATTGTTTTTTCATCTATTCTGCTTGAGTATGTCATCCGGGTATCCCTGGTGCTGCAAGTCGGAGATCCACTTGTTATTAGCACTGTCTTTATGGTACTCCGTGGTGGGTGGGGAGCTCGGATGATGAAACAATTACTAACTCAACATGGTTTACCAAACTCCCTCGAAAAAGACCAAACGACAACTCGACAATGACAATGAAAAGAATGAATCCACACTAACAGAACATTGGCCACGTTTCCTTGTTCTTGACACTGTTGACAAGACTCCACTCAAGTTGAACCATTTTATTATTTCTAAAGGGATATATGGCATTGCAGACGACGTTAAGAACATCAAACGCTTGCGTTCAGGCTCTCTACTGATTGAGTGCAATAGAAAACAGCAGGCATCTAACCTATTGACAATGCAAACTTTTGCTGGCATCCCTGTTTCAGTCACTGCCATAGAACCTTGAACACCTGCAAAGGCATTATAAAAGACAGAGACCGTTTGTTAGCTGACATGTCAGAACTGGACATTGTATCGGAAATGAAAGATCAGGGTGTGACATATGTCAAACGATTTACCACCCGTAAAAACAACGAACTGATTCCGACAAACACATACCTGTTTTCATTCTCATCTCCAAGTCTCCCTCAGTCTGTTAAAGTGGGTTACTGTAGTATCACAGTTGCAGTCTACATCCAAAATCAATCGAGGTGTTTTCGATGCCAAAAATATGGTCATGGTGTTAACACCTGTACACAGCCAGTGACGTGTGCTCACTGTAGCGAGACGTCTCATGTGACGGGCGAATGCACTAGTACTTTAAAAAAATGCACAAAATGTTCAGGTCATTATTCATCGTTTTCCAAGGATTGTAAAATATGGCAAAAGCAAATGTAAATAAACAAACATTCACCCAAAACCTTAGCTTTACTGATGCTAAAAAGATTGTGGAATCAACACTACCTAACGAAACTTATGCATCAGTCGTCAGATTACCTTCCGAAACCATGCCGAAAGTATCCACTTTGTCAATTCAATGTCAAACAGACCTGACTTGGGTTGAAACTGATAACCCTAAACTTCTCACACCTGAGCAATATACTCAGACTTCAGAAGCAAGTGTTAACACTATGATGATATCTACAGTTCAGGATGAAGAACGCACAGTGTCACAATCTACAGAACAGACTCGTTCTGAAACAAGATCGAAGTCAAAAAGTACTGTCAAACCGAGAATGGGAACTGGGAAAACGAGTGGCAGACCACCCAAGGGTTCAGAAAATCGAAAAAACTTATTCAATAAATATGGTTTACTCGAGGAGATGGATGTGTCAGAAAACATCCATCCCAGGGCACATAGCTTGTCGCCATCCCAAAAAGTGAGGGGTAGGTCCCCTATCAATCCACCTAAAAGATAGGTCATTTTACTAATATCGTGCAGTGGAACTGTAGAGGACTAAGGGCAAATTTTAACGAACTACAGCTATTAGTCCAGGATTTAACACCATCAGCATTCTGTCTGCAAGAAACATGTCTGAAACAGACAGATACTTTTACTTTACGTCAGTTCAATGCCTATCATTATTTTCTCCTCTGGGTGATAGGGCCACTGGAGGTTCTTCTATCCTTGTGCGACAAGATGTTATTCACAGTCCTGTTGTACTTAAAACTAATCTCCAAGCTGTATATTTCACCTTCGTCTGCAATTCAACGGATTGAACTACAATCACTCTATGATCAACTTCCGAAGCCCTGTGTTATTATGGGTGACCTAAACGGTCAAAACCCACTCTGGGGTAGTAACAACACTTATACTAAAGGTAAAATACTAGAAGATTTCATTTCTAATAATGACTTGTGCATATATAATGATGATTCAAACACTTATCTACATCCTGCAACTGGCTTCTCTTCTCTTCTCTTCTCTGGATTTGTCTCTTGCAGATTCTAACATATTCAATCAATTTGATTGGTCTGTCCACAATGACCTTTCTGGAACCGATCATTTTCCAACTATCCTTTCCGAAATAACTCCATCTGATTCTCCATCGTATACAAGATGGAATTATTCGAAGGCAAACTGGGGCTTATATCAAACTAAGTGTAATTCACAACTGGGACCTGAATGTTTCAGTGATATAACTGATCCCATTCAAATATTTGCTGACGTTTTAAAGCAAATAGCTGATGAGTGTATACCAAAGTCCTCTACGACTCCACATGTACGAAAACCATGGTTTAATACAGATTGTAGGCAAGCCAGAAAAGCAAGGAAAAAGGCAGAGAACCATTTCCGCCATCACCCAACTGTCCATAACTTAAATAAATGTATAAACTCAATGCGAAGGCACGTCCTACCTTCAATCAAAACAATCTTGGAGGAACTATGTCTCCAAAATTAATTCACGTACGCCAATGTCCAGAGTATGGAACATGGTTCAAAGAATTAAAGGCAAAGGTTCAAAGTCTGCTGTTCACCATCTTAAAGATGGCGATAGTTTAATAACTGACAAATCTAAAATTGCAGATAAAATTGGCGAAACTCTTGCCAAAAAATCAGCATCAGCAAATTATGTCCCTGAGTTTCAGAGATATCAGAAACAACAGGAAAAGACAAAAGATAATTTTGAATCAAATATTGGTGAAGACTATAATGAACTGTTTTCATTACATGAGCCAAATACAGCTCTTGAGCAAACTCATGACACTGCAGCGGGTGATGACAATATTCATTATTAGCTACTGGAACACTTACCTGAACCATGTCTGGTCACACTTTTAGATATATTTGACAAAATATGGACGTCCGGAAATTTTCCTCCCTCGTGGCGTAATGCCATTGTAGTCCCAATACCGAAACCTGGCAAGGATCATACAGATCCGTCAAATTACAGACCAATATCTTTAACTAGCTGTGTCTGTAAAACCATGGAGCGTATGGTGAATAATAGATTAACTTGGTATCTTGAAACCAATAACCTTATAACCAATATTCAATGTGGTTTCAGGAAAAATCGTAGTACCATTGATCATTTGGTATGCCTTGAATCCTTTGTTAAGAATGCTAAAGTAAATAAACAATATGCTGTATCAATTTTCTTTGATATTGAGAAAGCCTATGATACGACCTGGAAGCATGGCATTTTGAAGGATTTACATGACTTTGGTTAGAGAGGCCGTTTGCCTCTTTTTATGTCACAGTTTTTAAAAGACAGGCAATTTCAAGTCCGAGTGGGTTCAACCCTGTCTGATCATTATAATCAGGATCAGGGTGTCCCTCAAGGCAGTATTTTGTCTGTCACTTTATTTAGTATCAAGATCAACAGTTTATCCAAGGTTTTAAACGATTCAATCGATTGATCACTTTTTGTGGATGATTTTAATATTTCTTGTCATGGTAAAAATATGCATACTATTGAACGGCAACTACAGTTGTGTCGGTGTCTTGAAAACGGCTTTAACTTTTCTAAATCAAAAACTAATTGTATTCATTTCTGCCGTGAATATAAGCCTCATAAGGTCCCAGAACTATCTTTAATTGACACTTCCATCAAAGTTTTAAAGGAGGCCAAATTTTTGGGGCTAATTTTCGATTCCCATTTAACATTCCTGACACATATTAAATCCCTTAAAGCTAAATGCCTGAAGGCACTCGATTTGTTAAAGGTTGTCTCCAATTCAAAGTGGGGAGGGGATCAAACTACCCTCCTTCACTTATACAGATCATTGGTGCGATCGAAACTTGATTATGGCTCGATCGTATACGGCGGAGCTTACAAAAGCAACCTTAAACTACTTGATTCTATCCATTACCAAGGACTAAGACTTTGTCTTGGACCATTTAGAACTTCTCCAGTTGATAGTTTCTACGTCGAGGCAGATGAGCCTTCTCTTACCCAACGCTGTAAAAAAAGTATCTTTACAATATATTACCAAACTATATTTTAACAAATCTAACCCTGCATTTAACTGTGTCTTCAATCCTCTTTATGAGGATTTGTATAACAAAAAGTCTTCTCTTGTTCCGCCTCTTGGACACAGAATTAAACCATTCATTGCTGCTGACGGAATTGAACTGGAGAATATATCTCCTTCTATGTATGTGTTGCTAATACATTTACAACAATTGTCATAAAGTCTGATGCACACTTAACTTATGATTCTAGCATGACATTGTGTGATACTCGATTTTGATTGGCTGAGAGCTAATCAAAACCTTACTTAAATGGCAGTTTAAGACCGCTAATTAAAGTGACCGATTCGCCGTGTATGAATACAACAAACTCGTTGACCCTATTGTTTGTAAACAAACATGTCGGACATCGGCAATTTTTATCTCGGCAGCATCTTTGGTGTTTTTGAAGTAAAAAGCGAATGGTTTGAAGAAGAATTTCTAGACCCTAATCCCATTGAAGAAACTACGCAGCTGAAAAATTCGTCTGCAGCGCAAAAGCGGCAGTATATTATAGCCGGGTCCAGATCTACGTGTGTTGACGTCGACAACACACGTCGGCCCACACGTCCTAACCTGACCGCTTCCGTCCCGGCCGTAATGCCCAGTGCTTCCGCTTCCACTGTCCATGTATCCCACATAAAACGTGGCATGTCAGGTCTTTTCCAAATTGGGAATAGTAGGGTGGTTATCAACTATTATTTCCGTGAATAAAGTTAGCTGTGACTAAACTTAGCGAGTTCACGGCTTGAATTTTGGGCGAGTCGATTGTCATACGGTAGGGGAGATCAATAATTCGCTTGAGAAAATCAAATAACGCGTTTGGTTTTTAAATTACATTTAGCGGTCTTACATCAACGATAAAGGACAGCAAAATTGAAATCAGGGTAGCTTTATCTTCTAAATGTTCAGAGTGGATGGAAAAATGTAACTTCAAAAGATGGAAAAAAGAATGTATTGCTGCTTTATAAAAATTACATAGAATTGTTATTCATACATAATATATGTATATATTTGTACACACGCAATCTGAATGTACACCTACTGAATTGAAATGAATAAACAGATTTTAAATATAAATGATCGCAAGCTATTCAACTTTCTGTATAGATTCATTAACACTGTAATATACACAAAAAAGGAGTTATTGAAAATGAAGATCTATGCTCTTTTTGTAAAACCGATTCTGAAAATATTCTACGTGTCTTTTATGAATGTCAGACTGTTTTCAGCTTCAGACAGAAAGTAGAGAATTTCATTAATGACTAATTCCACAGTAATCTGAAAGTAACAAAATACCGTGTAATGTTTGGGTTAGGCTCAGCCACTCACATCGTTGAGGGCGGTGGGGTAGCCTAGTGGTTAAAGCGTTGGCTCGCCATGCCGAAGACCCGGGTTCGAATCCCCACATGGGTACAATGTGTGAAGCCCATTTCTGGTGTCCCCCGCCGTGATGTTGCTGGAATATTGCTAAAAGCGGCGTAAAACCAAACTCAGCAAGTCAGTTAGACTCACATAGTTGACCATATCTTACTCATAGCCAAAAGCTTTATCTACATTTCAAGCCTTGAACAGCTTACCCTATCATTTGACAGATTTATCTGAACAATAAAGGACATTTGTAAAATTGAACAATTCATAGCAAGAAATAAATAAAAGAAATAGCTACTTTGAGAAAAAAATGGAAACAACTGCCTGAATTATCCTTTGAAGCGCTCATAAATTATCAGTGTTGTCAGCAATCACATTAATTTTGTATAGTGTCATTGTGAATTATTTATAGTATTAATGAATTAATCTGTTAAAACATTTACGCATTCATTACACTTAACCATATGACCTGCATAAGAAGACTGACTTATTGATCATTGAAATGTACATTTTCCATATTTTATGTATGCCTTGTACATGCATAAATGCATGAAATGGAATTAAAAAAATAAATAAATTGTTAGGTAGCAGTTTACTGAAGTAGAACTTAAATCAACTTCAAAAGATTGTCAGTCCGCAAACTGATAACAACTCCCTGTTTATTGCATAGAGCGGCATTTCGATGTGCATCGATCAGGATACACAAGCTGATTGAATGTTGATTGATTCCATCACTTGGACAATGGAGTGCATTTCAACGTTATCATACCGAAGTTGATTTACAGATAGATTCTGTCAAACAGCTGTTCAATTAGCATCCAATCAGCCTGTTTACATTTTGTTGATCTCACTCTCCTGCTGGCCCCATCCAACAATGTGCTACTTGCTAAATTACATGTTGTTGTTAATTTGCTGCTTCTCACTATGCATATATACTTCTATTCACCTGGTTGTAGTAACTGTTATCTTGATAACGGTGAGAGAATAAACATGGAAACGCCACTCTATGCATCAACAAGAAATCGGTATCTGTAAAGTCGTACTTTAAGAATGCCGATCAAACAACGATTGGCGTCGTGTTTTCAATGCAGGTTTTAACATTTTCTAAACAAATATAAGTTCCTTCGTCGCGGGTGTCACCACAGAGACATATGTCATATCAATACACCAAAAGATGAGCATGCAGATGTCGCTTCAAGCCTTTTAAGAATCGCATTAAACAGCAGGCGACTGCAGATCTGAACACTCTTCTCAAACGGTTAGGGCTCAGACCTTTAGTCCAAACCTCACGGATGAGTGAAGAAAAAAAGGTCGACGTCCTAGGGTCTTCCCACTTACCCAACTCCTATTGTTTTAGTAGAAGAAATCACTAGGGTGTGATAATCCCCTTTAATCCCTTATTTTGTTCACTGTGAAATAGTATTCCGGACCAAATGGGATAAAATACTACTACTTTTGACTCAATGTTTGTCTATATTTATTAATTATGTATACGGCGCTAGGAAGACTTGAAGCTGGCCACACTGCACAAGCCGTTGCCAATGACTTCCAGGTCAACGTTCGGACCATCTCCAGGCTGCAGCAACGTTTCCGTGCCACCAACACCACAAATGATCGCCCGCGTACTGGCAGACCAAGGGTGACAACAAGACGACAAGACTGCCATGCTGTGCGACAGCATGTACAGAATCCCTTCATGCAGGCATCCGAAACAGCAAGCCAGACAGTGGGAACACACGGAAGACCAATCAGTACTGATACTGTACGCCCACGTCTTAACAGCGGGAACCTCCATTGCCGTAGACCTTACCGTGGACCTATCCTCACCCTTCGTCATCGGCGTGAACGTCTACAGTTTGCCCTACAGCACCAAAACTGGCGATACAGGCAATGGAGAACTGTTCTGTTCACTGCGTATGAACTGCAGATGGCAGCGTTACTCAGTCCAATGTGTTATGGAAAGAAACTCATGGGGAGGTGCAAGCATCATAGTATGGGGTGGAACAGGCCTGAACCAGAGAGTGGGTTCTGTGGTGTTCCAGAACCTTGGTCCAGATAAAGGGGGTGGCATCACAGCGGTGCGCTACATCGACCAAGTTCTCAGACCCCACGTCAAGCCACATTTCGCATGTCACTGGAACAACATTTTTCAGCATGATAACGCCCTGGCCCATACTGCCAGAGCTACACGGGACTTCCTACAGCAGAACGGTGTCAACATAATGCAGTGACCAGCCCTCAGTCCTGATTTAAACCCAGTTGAACATCTTTGGGAAATTCAGAGGAGACTGAATAATGTCCTCCCAATGCCGAACACAGCCTATGTATTGCGCCAGGCCTTTCTCAGTGTGTGGTTCCAGATGCCAATGGCCTTCATCAATCGATTGGTGCACTCCATGCATAGACGCTGTGCTGCAGTTATTGCCGCTCGTGGTGGTCACACTAGATACTGAAGTCAAAAGTCTGCAAACGTTCACGCAATGTCTTGTACACAGAAAAAATGACAATGAAGGGCCTATGTGTTGTTACGAGAGGATAATCCGGATTATGCGGATGAGAGCATACCTATTGAGATAAGGAGCCAAATATATGTAAAAACATAGAAATTATATATTAGAGTGATAAAAGTAGCCGCTTCTTATGACAAGTATTGGCTTGAAACAAAGAAACACATATGAACAAGTCGTTTCAAAGTTTCGCCGCTGTATTGCAGCGAGCCCAAGGGTATGGCCTGTTCTTGTGGACAATGATAGAACAACCATTGTTACACAATGCGCCATATTTTCCTCAATTCTATGCAAATAACTGTGACTTCATAAAAAAGGACTAAACAGCACATTTTGTTATTTTACTCAATAACGATAATGTTGTAAGATAATTAACATTGTGTGTCAAGCTTTAATACTACATTCATGTTCCGTCCCAAGTCTATAACCCGTCAGTGTCGATATACGCTCGTCTTGATTGCCAAATTTTCTTGATAAGCTTTATGTACTAATCGTAAGACAACATGTCCTGAGTGAGAAGTAAACATTACGCTATGATAACACGCTCTCTGAGAAACCTGTTAGATAATTGTAGTCATTTCTGCATTCTCAAGCCATTCAAGGCTACGGGTTAATCTCAAGATTTGTATAGTCAGCAGTGTAGATTAGCAGCATCTGTAAGTATTGATTAAAGAAGTGACCTTGAACGTGCGACCATATCATAAACTCTGAGAGCAACGGTGGTAAAATTAACGGCCTTTAATTGGATATTTCACTCATGAAATGCACCGAATAAAGATAGGCTACTAATAGATGCTTCTCTTGATTATTTTAAGGTAAGTCATGTTCACTTCATTTATTGTATGTTCGTAAATTATGTGTTTATTGCGTCTCATACTACTAGTTTATACCAATATTATCATTTAAATTATGCAGTATTCATTAAGTACACCAGGAAATATTGTATTCTAGTTATATCAGACAATGTAGCACTACCCTAACAAGTTAGTGTACCATACAATAGTATACAGTATAGTATAGTAACGTTTCAATAATTCAAAATTACATATTTTCGGGCTCGTAAAAGCAAAGAATGTCTTGTACACGTGTTATATATTTTATTGCGTGTTTGCAATCAAAGTATATGGCAGTGAATGTATTTCCAAATAAATATTTATGTGTGTTTAATATGAATGTTCCATGCTACCTTTCATCAAACAATGTACATATTTTGTGAGGTAACTATACTGAACACACAAAACTATTGAGCGCACATAGCACTTCTTGTTTTATTCAGCTGCTCATATACTGCTCCATTGTCAGTATTGTTCCGAAGACCCGGGTTCGATTCCCCACATGGGTACAAATGTGCTATGTGTAAAGCCCATTTCTGGTGTGGCCCGCAGCGATATTGCTGGACTATTGCTAAAGGCGTTGTAAAACCATACTCACTCAGGCACTAAGTCACTCAATCTCTGTTTATGTATACGTTGTACTCATTCAATAAGAAAGTATTATGCTATTCCTAATTCATGAGTATCAGAATATATTAATCCTCCAAGGTTGTAATTTTGGTGATGTTTTATTATGAAATGTAAATCACTGATGAAATGCACCCATTAAAGACTCGCCACTAATAGATGCTTCGCTTGGTTATTTTAAGGTGTTGCAGTCCCAAGCTAATTCCCTGACAACAAATTCTAGGTATTATGATTATCCAAGACCAAGTATAAACCCTAAAAGGGTTACTACCAGGTCTAGGTTATTATATGCCGAACAAGATTGCTGTAGTTGCTCTTCCATGTTATCACTTTTTAACTCTTTGAAACGACAGACCTTGAACTATTCTGCATAAGAACAACACGATACACTTTATTTCGAGGGTTAGAAATTATTTGATTGATGCAACGTATACCTGTTTATAAGCCTCGCGGAAGGTCAAGCTAAAACTTTAGGGTTTACATATGTCTATTCGAATAAATGTCATTGCAAATATTTTGACCTAATCACCGAGAAGAGCTATTATGAAGCTGCTGGTTATATTGTACATCGTTTCTAACATGTCTATTGAACTATTCACTCTAAATGTATGAAACCTTGAAGCCTTCAAGTAAATATCTCTTCACGTTCACGCACACCTGTGATAGTCGAACATGGTATCCATACACTTTGTAAAGATCTCTCATGAAATCTCACCAACAGTGAAAACATTCGGAATAGACTACCGGTTATTGTAATTATATGTCAACTAGATATTTCAGCTCCAGGCAGTTAATTGTTGTTAGTAATTGCATGTTGTACAAGATTGAAATTGCCTCATAAATTCCACTCTTTATGCCACAATTTGATTATTTATGTCAATTTGTTGAAACCAACAGTGTTACATTGAGACAGTGATACATTGGAGTGTGGAAGTACATTTAGGCAATGGCTAATCCCATGTCAGAGAAGGAATACAACCGTTGACACGTTTTGAGCACTCCCTTTTTAGTGTACATGTTATGAAGCGTAACAACATTTGTTAGAGAAACTTTGCGATTAATCTCCATCATTACTTTGGATTCACAAGCGATAAACATATTGACAGAATCCTTCGGATTCACCTGTTGCAAGAGTCTTCTCAACAGTGTTATCGCTATGACATCACTATCAGCATACAACGGTGCGATCTGATGGCCGTGTTCTGTCACAGCCAATCGTCCTTATCCTAATACACGTCCGGTATTGGAGTGAGCAATGAGAATATATTTTGCATGGCCGATGATCCAGTTTTCGAAGAAATAACACCTCTCGGTTCCACATACAGTTTCATCGTAGGCCTTCAGCTCAGTGAACATGGCTCTTTCGTGTGGCAGTATTCTGATAACCGGGGCGCCTTCTGCTTCCAGAATTGTTCCCAGTATTACTTCCGCTTGTCCACGTTTCTTGTGTACGTCATAGGAGAAGGTGAAGCCACGGGTTTCGTAAAGATTTACGTTGGTGGCTGATAGGATGATGCTGGCGTCACCCACGGCCTTGTGGGATTGCACGTTCACATCGCCTCCGATTCCTTTGCCTGTCAGGTCTATCCTGACAATATAAATGCCGCCAGATAATAAAGCTGGAATATTACTGGGTGCGGCGTTAAAAAACAAGCAAACAAGCAAAGATATAGGACGAGATTCCCTCAAATCATTCTTGGGGAATTTGAACGATGCCATGCAATAAAACAGTGTTTGACCAATTGCAGGGTCCAGTATAACTTGTTATGCCTTTCTTGTTTCCTGCCATTTGTACCTTATCAATACAATGTCACCATTAGTTATTTCTTTTTTTTAAGATCAGTTCAAAACCGTCATTCCAGATGTCTTTCTGTTTCTGAAATCACCCCTCATTTGCCTATGTCCCTACGTATTATCAGAACACATGAAGCTTTGTACATATTGGTCATTCAGTTCGCCCAAAGAGTTCATGATATTTTCTAAGAACAGAAGTTGAAACACAACAATATGGCTAAAACTTTAACATATTTTACGATGAAAGTAATATTAAGTATTAAATGTTATCAATGTCTAATACAACTGCAAACCAAACCCCGTATTAAACTATACATGGCAAGTGGGACCACGCTGCCTTTTTGGAGTCAATTTATGCTTAGTTTGATTTAAGACAGCATGGTATATTTGGAAATAATCACGTATGTACCAGTGATTGACAGAATGAGCATCGATGTACATTGTGTGAACATGACCTGAACCCTTGATCCTGCATACGAGGTAAACATGTCAAGTGAAAGACTGGTTGGTTGTTTGCCAACGCTCCCAACATACACCTAAATGGCGGCGGTCTGTAAATAATCGAATCTGGAGAAGACAATTCAGTGATCAACAGCATGAGCCTACGCAGCTGGGATACGGTGACATGTGTCAACTAAGTCAGCCAGCCTGACCGCCCGATCCTTTTAATCGTCACTTACGACAAGTATGGGTTGCTGAAGACTAATTCTAACCCGGATCTTCATGCGCATCTGAAACGTATTCCAAGGCCCCAAACTAAATACGATATGCTCACCCTTGAAAATTTGACTCTGCAAACACTCCACAAAATGCACACTTTACATGTACATGGGTTATCCTAATCGAAACAAAGGGTATAGAAAACAGCCATACATCGTACATTAATGTGTGTATATGCGTGCGTGCGTGCGTGCGTGCGTGTGTCGATTAAAAATAATAAATAATTAATTTCCACGTTATGTTTAACATACAATTAACAATAAATTGACTACTATCCCGATGCATGCTGCCTTTATTATTACAGCTGTTACAAGGGATAACAGTAACTTGTGACACATTTGAATTCCACATGCAAAAATCTAGGTGATGCCGATTAAGACACAGTCTCATGAAGTTTTGGTACGAGATTTATTCAAGACGTTCATAAATTAAACGTTGAAATAAATACACCCACTGCAAAATTCGAAAAGTGCATTATTCATCAATGTACAGGGCAATGGAGGGGCATGATTGTCCAATAGTTTCCAGGTATTGGCCAGGTTTGGTGGTTACCACCCCTTAACGCTCAGTGCAAGAGCAAACGTATGTACATTTAGAAATTAGGTGATGATGATGATGATGATAATGATGATGATTGGTACAATTTTTGTTGCAGCATCACATGCAGCGGGGGTATTCAACGTTTTGACTGATCCCGGGTAGTCAGATGGTCGACCTCGATGATTGGCGCATTGCAATACTCTGATGGCGTGGATACGTTGCTCAACCACTGGAGTGACGACCAGTTACAAGCTTCATGTGGGTTTCATTTAGCAACACACCAACCAATGTATTTTCATTTAAAAGTTAGTAATTCTCCTTTAACATTTCAACATTATCAAATCTCTCTAAATATGAATAAGGAAAATGTCAAAAAGGAGGAAACTTGTAAACTCACGGGCGAAAGAGACGTCACCTCGGATTTTTAACATGTCACAAAACAACAAACTCAGATTTTGGAAATGTAACAATCATATTTGGAAATGTAATGGTTTTACAACATTCTGAATGATGAAAATGTGAACTACAGATATGAATGATCACAAAGTGTACGATTGAATCAAGAACAGTTGACTGTCCGGTATTCGTACACAATCTGTTTCATCATAAGCGGCTCTAAAGTGGAGACAGCCAGTTCAATACAGTCAATATCGTGTGTAGCCACCCCTGGCTTGTATGCAAGCATGAACACGTCGTCTAGCGGATAATGTCAGTCGTCTGATCGTATGTATCGGGATTCTCGCCTGCCATCGCTCAACAGTTCTCGCCCACCACAGTCTTTGACGACGATGTTCAGGCGTCAACGTCATAGCCTTCAGCGGTCTATAGGCTCTGATACCCTGGCTGCGAAGACGTCTGGCGACGGTCCTTCTGCTGACTGGATGGTCAAGAGCAGTTCGGGCTGATGACGTCACAGTTTAGAAGCGGTTCCTCACGTGAAGCAGTCGTAAATAACGGTCTTCCTGGGGGGTCATGACTCTTGGACGTCCACTTCTAGGCCTGTCAGACTTGACACCCGTCCGTCTGTAACGGCTCTCCAATCTCAGGATTGTTCCCTTTGAACAGTTCATCAACTTGCAACATGGGACTACGTCGCTCACAAATCCAGCAGACCAATAGTTCGTTCTCTCTGCTGTGCTGTTAGCCTCGGCATGTTTCCTTTCTACCATACGATGTGATAATGTAATACATCATTTCTCTACATATTTTATACCTGAATTCAATACGGGTTTTTACGAAGGGATTTCGCAAAATCCCGTCCAAATTTAACATTTTTACACAAAGTACATGAACCTCGTGCAATTCAATGCGTAGTGTATGTTGGTTGCGTTTCGGGCAAGTTGTTTCAAACCGTTTGTAATGAAAACATACAAAGGTACGATAAAAGATAAAACATAATTTTGGTGACGTTTCTTTCGCCCGTGAGTTTATGTACCACTGGCTGCTGATACTGACAACAGGATGTCAAAGTCCGTGACCTCCACTCAGGTGATAAAGGTCGTGTTGGACTGAACATCACACACACTCATGCCAAGTTGTTCATGTCGTAGTATTGTTACAGTCGGGACATTTCGCATATATTTTTCACAAATTGAAATTAATCAAACAACGCAACCTATCAATAAAGTACAACATTGTTATTTCAATCATGAAAGCATAATTCATGAAACTGCAATTTTAAATTTTCATCCCTCTCCCTTTTTCTCTCTCACACACACAAACACACGCGCGCGCGCACAGAGAGAGAGAGAGAGAGAGAGAGAGAGAGAGAGAGAGAGAGAGAGAGAGAGAGAGAGAGAGAGAGAGAGAGAGAGAGAGAGAGAGAGAGAGAGAGAGAGAGAGAGAGAGAGAGAGGCACGCACGCAAGCACATATACATGGGTTTGCGTAATGTACAAGCTTATTGTCACAGTTCTTGGTTGTGTGTCCCTGGTATGGTGATTTACCTTCTGCTGTTGGCAATAGCCCGTTTTTATATTTTATTGTCATCTATAGTTAAACTCTTTTAGATTTAAATTACTAGTTTTAAATTCGTCTCTATGATAGTCTAGTTATTTTACTGTCCTTCGTAGATAGCTTTTTATTATATCAAAAAAGAAACTTCACATTCTTTCTTCAGGGCACTATAAAGGAACAAGAGATGGTAAGATGGTTAAATTGTTATAATTTCATTGCTGACATCTGTGTGATGTACTCGATACACTGACAGTGCTATAATCAGTTCCATTAGGCTACACCGCCGTTCCAAAACACGGGTATACAGAATGTCAAGTCACAAGAATAAAAATGCGAAATTTCTCAGTTCAATATCGTGTATGGCCGCCCCGCGCATTGACAACTGCCAAACACCGTCTCCTCATCGACTGCCTGATGCTTGTGAACACGTGGTTGGGGATTCTGCGCCATTGCTCTTGCAGGGCAGCGCCAAGTTCCTGCTACAATTCTGAGGTTGGTTCCTAAGACCACGAGCGCCTTCTCCCAAGTGCATCCCAGACGTGCTCTATTGGATTAAGGTCAAGGGACCTCAGATGGCCCGTCCATGACGTTGATTCCAGCGTTTTGAAGGAAATTTCGTGTCAACATCGCGGTATGCGGCCGAGGCATTATCATGCTGGAACTGTAGACCTGGGCCAAGAGCCGCCATGAAAGGAACGAGTTCAGGGGTGAGCACCTGGTCGTGGTAAGCAGCAGCTGTGAGATTACCACGGATGACCAGAAGTCGGGAACGGTTGTTCCCACACAAAGCACCCCACACCATGCAACTTCCACCCCGAATCTGACGACTTCCTGTACACAACATTGGGCATACCGTTCACGACGTCGTCTCCAGACTCTATGCCTGCCGTCCGCGAATCTGAGGGTAAACCTGGATTCATTGCTAAAGACGACTCGATGCCAGTCTCTCTGTGTCCATCGGAGGTGACGTTGGGCCCACAGCAGACGTTGACGTTGATGAGTGAGTGAGTGAGTGAGTGAGTGAGTTAAGATTTTAAGTCACATCGGCAATATTTCAGCCATATCGTGACTAAAGCAAGTTATAAATATATCAACAATTTAAGTGAAATTATAAAATTCTGCCGACGAAGGACAGTAAAATAACTAGATTATCACAGATAAAGATATAAAACTAGCGAACAAAGCTAAAATATTCAAATTAAAGAAGACAATACAATGTAAAAATGGGCTATAGATCGCCAACAACTGAAGGTAGATCACCATACTAAGGCCCATGGGGGCTTACATTACTTTTGCTACCTGCATGGACCCTAGCTGGATTTACACCATCCCTTCAGCCATTGGCGTTTATACTGAGATTTAGCCATACATTAAAATGACAAAAATACTACGATTAAAAACCTGGTAGGCTGAAATTTACTTGAAATGTTTTGGGACTTACATACCCTCTCAGGAGGACAATAATTTTACGCTACGTCAACCCTCTTTGAGGGCACAGCCACTAACAATCTAAGTTAACAATCTAAACTACCAATCATTAAAATACATCTACTTACAGAGCATATTAATCAAAAATCAGTGATCAAATCAATTTCTTTTAAAGTATTAAATGAACATGAACAGTGTTAAAAAGATCCTTAACAGTTTTAACATTAAAATATTTATCCCTTATGATGGAGAATTCGACACAGTCAAGCAGGAGATGCTTGACTGTGACTTTCTCATCACAATGGATACAAAACGGAGGATCTTCACCTTTCAACAAGTAGTTGTGAGTATACCTTGTATGGCCAATGCGACATCGTCGCATAATGACCTCTTCAAATCTGGACTGACAACCCAAGTGAGTGTAACCAATATAAGGTTTTATTTCATGTAGTTTATTCATACCTACTTGAGTGTCCTACCTTCTTCTGCATCAGATCACGGATGTAAGATCTAATGCAAGCTTTGTAATCAGAGTATGGGAGAAGAAGTGGTGTCACAGATTTGTTGAGTGCTGCCTTAGCAGCAATATCAACCATCGTGTTCCAGAAATGCCAACATGGCTGGGTAACCAACAAAGACGATGTCGCATTGGCCAGTAGCAAGCTCATTACACAATTCAATAATTTCTAATAAAAGTGGATGTTTGCAAGAAAAGATTTTTATAGCCTGAATACACGAAAGCGAATCTGAAAAAGATGATATATTGTTTATATTTACGGTGTTTATTAATATATTTAAGAGCTGTTAGTATTGCGTTTGCTTCTGCTGTGAAAATTGAACTGTCATTGGGTAGTCTGGAAGATATTGTTTTGGACCCAATGACAGTGGCACAAGCAACCGCGCCACCATCCTTGGATCCATCTATATAAGGATTTATAGGTATTATATTTATTTCTTAATTGACTAAATTCCTGTTTATACTGTAAATCATTAGTTTCTGATTTTTTAAATGTGGTTAATGTTAAGTCAACTTCTGGCCTCACCAATTGCCAAGGAGGAGAAGAAAGAAGACGAGAAGGAGATATATTCTCCAGCTCAATGCCGGCAGCAGAAAGGAATGGTTGAATTCTGTGCCCAAGAGGCGGAACAAGAGAACGTTTTTTGTTGTATAAATCCTCATAGAGGGGATTAAAGACACAGTTAAATGCAGGATTAGACTCGTTAGAATAGAGTTTTGTTATATACTGTAAAGATAGTTTGATACGACGTTGGGTAAGGGATGGCTCATCAGCCTCAACATAGAGACTATCAATAGGAGAGGTTCTAAAAGACCCACGACAAAGTCTAAGGCCTTGATGGTGGACAGAATCAAGTAGTTTAAGGTTGCTTTTGCAGGCTCCACCATAAACGATGGAAGCATAATCAAGTTTGGAACGTACCAGTGATCGATATAGATGTAGGAGGGTAGCTTGATCCCCTCCCCACTTAGAATTGGAAACGACTTTCAACAAGTCAAGTGCCTTCAGGCATTTAGTTTTAAGTGCTTTAATATGTGGTAGAAACGTTAAGTGTGAGTCAAAAATAATACCCAAGAAATTGGCTTCTTTCATAACTTTGATGGGTGTGCCATTTAGAAATAGTTCCGGGTCCTTATGCGGTTTGTATTTACGGCAGAAATGTATACAATTAGTTTTGGATTTAGAAAGTGTAAAGCCATTTTCGAGACACCATTTATCTATCTTGTTTAAACACAACGTTGCAGTTGCCGTTCAATAGTATGCATATTTTTACCGCGACAAGAAATATTAAAATCATCCACAAAAAGTGATCCATCAATGGAATCATTTAAAACCTTGGATAAACTGTTTATCTTAATGCTAAACAGTGTGACAGACAAAATACTGCCTTGAGGGACACCCTGATCCTCATTATAATGGTCAGACAGGGTTGAGCCCACTCGGACTTGAAATAGTCTATCATTTAAAAACTTGGATATAAATTGAGGCAAACGGCCCCGTAATCCAAAATCATGTAAATCTCTCAAAATACCATATTTCCATGTAGTATCGTATGCTTTTTCTAGATCGAAAAAGATCGACACTGCAATTGTACTTCTGTTTTTACGGAAACCACATTGTATATCAGTTAATAGGTTATTGGTTTCCAAGTACCAAACTAATCGATTATTGATCATGCGTTCCATGGTTTTGCAAACGCAGCTAGTGAGTGAAATTGGTCGATAATTTGACGGATCAGTATGATCACGTCCAGGTTTTTGAATTGGAACTATTATTGCATCACGCCATGAAGAAGAAAATTCACCGGACGTCCAAATATTATCAAAGATATGTAAAAGTGTCTCTAAACAGGATTCTGGTAAGTGCTTCAGGAGTTGATAATGTATGTTATCAGCTCCTGCAGCTGTATCGTGAGCTTGGTCAAGAGCTTTATGAAGCTCATGAATAGAAAATAACTCATTATAGTCTTCCCATTATCCGTGTTGAAATTAATAGGTTTCTTTTCTTGTTGCTGTTGATAGTTTTGAAATTTGGGTACATAGTTAGAGGAGGAAGAGTGCTTAGCCAAAGTTTCACCTAGTTTATTTGCAATATCTGAAGTATCTGTTAATAATTGATTTCCATTTTTAAGATGGCGGATGCCAGTTTTAGAGCCTTTACCTTTGATTTTTTGTACCATATTCCATACCTTGGACATGGGCGTACGTGAATTGATGTTTGATACATAATTTCTCCAGGATTGACGTTTACTTTGTTTAAAAGTACGCCTAGCTTTGGCATTTAAGATCTTAAATTTATTGAAATTATGGACCATAGGATGGCGACGGAAATAGTGTTCAGCTTTTTTCCGTGCCTTCCTTGCTTGTTTGCAGTTGTCATCAAACCATGGTTTTCGTATGTGAAAAGCAGCAGAGGACTTGGGAATACATTCATCAGCAATTATATTTAGTTCATCGGAGAAACATTTTATAGGATCAGGGGTGTCCATGAAAAGCTCCGGTTTCAATTTGTTAGTGCAAAGAGTGTAATATAAATGCCAGTCAGCTTTTTTAAAATTCCATCGTGATGACGGAGGAACATCAGATGAGGACACAGGTTTCAAAATAGTTGGAAAGTGGTCACTTCCACACATGTCATCGTGGACTGACCATGTGAATTCACTCAACAAAGTTGAATCAGCAAGTGACAGATCTAGTGATGAATATGCACCTGTACCAGGATGTAAGTACGTTTTTGAGTCATCATTAAAGATGCAAAGGTCGTTATCAGATATGAAATCTTCGACCTCTTTTCCTTTTTAATTAATATTTGAACTTCCTCATAACGGATTATGTCCATTTAGGTCACCCATGATAATAAAGGGTTTAGGGAGCTGGTCGCACAATTTTTGGAGTTCAAGCTTCTGAATATTTGAAGAAGGTGGAAGGTATAAGGAACAAAGTGTGAACGTAATTTGCAGTGTAAGACGAACTGCTACAGCTTGAGGTTTGTGGTCAGGAACAGGACTGTGAATAACACCCTGTCGCACCAGAACAGAAGCACCCCCGGTAGCCTTAGCACCCGGTGGAGAAAAAGAATGAAAAGAATTAAAGCGTCTTACATCACAATTATCGGTATGTTTAAGGTACGTTTCCTGTAAACAAATAGCTGATGGGTTTATATCTGTTGTTAATAACTTTGCAGTTCATGGAAATTATGTCTAAGTCCTCTGCAGTTCCATTGAAGAAGACTGGAATGGCTCATGGTGGGTCTATAGGTGATCGCTCACGTGAACGTGAAGAGTAGTGATTACTACTCATACGTTCTGAAGATGGAGTAAAATCCATCTCGAGAGGGTCAAAAAAGTTGTGTAGATCCACTGACGTTTCAGTAGGAGTGGCAATCTTAGTTTTAATTTTCTTATTTTGTTTTTTCTTTTGATGTTTTGACACTTCGCTTGATACTTGTATTGGAGTTGTTGTTGCAGTAGCTGGTGTAGACTGAGACGTTGGAGAAGTGGCACATTGTTGACTGTCTGAATGATTCGTCTGAATGATTCGTCTGACTACTAGAGGCTTTGGTAATAGACTCAGGGTGTTCCGTTTTCGCCCATGTCAAGTCAGTTTGACATTCAATTGATCTAGTAGAGGAAGTGCGGGAAACAGCAGCAGCATAGGTTTGTGTTGAGGGAGGTAACCGGCTAGCGACAACCTTTTTAGCATCTTGAAAAGAAATATTGTTTTGACATTTTACAGTCAAAACATCCTTTTCATATATCCAGGAAGGACAAGATTTGGAAGATGCGTCGTGTTGACCCTTACAATTAACACAGTTCAGTTCTGCTTTGCAACCAGAGCCTTCATGGTTCCCCCCACAACGATGGCATAGAGATGGACGATTGTAGAATTTGGAACCATGTCCAAATTTCTGACAATTGTAACACCGGAGCGGATTGGGGACATACACCTCCACTCCGATGTTAAAATAGCCTGCCTTAATGGATTTGGGGATAGCAGTCAGCGAAAAAAGTGAACAAATAAGTATTTGTTTGGATAAGTACATCTCCATCTTTTCTCATGAAACGTTTCACTGAGGTCACATGTTGCCCAGAAAGTTCTTTCAGTATTTCTTCCTCAGTCATTTCCGCGAGACAACGGGCTCTGTCGCGGATGATCCCTCGACTGGAATTTAGAGTTCGGTGTACTGAGACAGTGACTTCAGTATTGACAAAAGTGGTACATTTCAAAAGATTAACAGCCTGTGGTCGTCGGGCACATTCTACCAAAGAGAGCCGCCTGGAGACGTGAAAACATTTGTTACTTCGCCACAAATGCCTTCAATTGCTTTGCTAATAGCAAAGGGTTGATTTTCAAAGGAGTCCATCTTTTGAGTCAACGACAATAAATCTTGGCCAGGAATTTGAATTTTGAGGAAGAGAAATATCATCATCAGAGGACAATATCTCAGCTTCCAAACGTCTCTTCTTTTCACTGCGACTAGAACCAGAATGATTGTGAGCCATGGTGATATAAAATTGATTCGACAGCCCTGGTCCCCACCCACCATGAAGTGTCAACGAGGACGGTGCCTAACTGCATCGGGTCTCCAGCATGCAAACACCAGGGATACAGGGATGTTATACTCAAGCAAATATGACTTGAATAGCTATATTTGTCTACTAAGTTAATTGGTAGGGTGGTTCTGCCCATAACAATAACTTCGAGACATACATTATTCAGCGGTCAACATCGCCAGATTGGCCCATGAGCCACCACCTTCTGGCATAGGACTCTAGGCAAGTAAATATATCAATAATTTTGTACACTAGACGTCAAAATGACCAATACCCAATAATTCAAAAGTGCAAAAAATACTTTCTACGCACAGGGCATGGCGTGACCAGCCGATTGATAGAATCGGGCCGATTCTTCCACCCGTCTAGGTGAAGTAAGAGCCGAAGTGGTGTGTTGGGCAATAGGAACACGGTTCCAGGCTCCTACTGCCCTCAACCACCAGACTCCCGTCCTCCACCGACACAGGGGCGCAACCCACGGCAAACGGGTTGGTGGACCAAATATCCCCACGGGTCCACAACGGGGGGTTGAAGGGCGCTTAGCGTGACCCAGCACCCACCACGAGGAGGTTGCCCTTCATGTGTGCCCGACGTTGATGAAACGGCGTCAATATTGACCCACGATATGGACGTCGAGAGTGGAGATTGGCAGCCCGCAACCGATTTCGAATGGTCTGTGAGGACAGTCGACCTCAAAACATCTCAGCCCTGGTTCGTGTAGCCGGCAGAAATCTGTCACGTAGGTGACGTAGGACGATTGGACGGTCTTCTGCTCGTGACGTCACACGTGGACGACCCGACCTTGGGCGATCAGAAGTGGTGCCAGTTTGTTGTAGACGACCTCGCAAGTCATACACAGTACGACGGCTGCATCCCATTGCTCTTGCGACGTCAATAACTGATCTTCCCGCTTGCAACATGCCAACGGCACATTCACGTTGCATATTTGACAATCGTGGCATTTCAAATACCGTTAGAACTGTGGTTTAAAAAGTGAATATTGCTTAACGCCGCATCAGCAATGTTGCCGCTATTCACGGTGAGACAATGTCTTTCGTTTTACAATACACTGAAAATAATAAAAGTGACATTGAAAATTCAATATTCAAGGATGTCATCTTGCGAAAATATAAGCTGAATGTAACCATGTCATTAGAAACCCCTAAGCCTATAAACTGTGGGTTAATATCTGTGTTTGATGCGGATTTTCGTTTGTTGATAGATCAGTGTCAGCGATCAGGGAAGAGAAAATAAAAAAAACACATTTTGTAAGTCCCGCCGAACCCTAACAAGTAGTCGTTGTCTGATTGGTTAAGTCCGTTCGGCCGTCTCGTGTTTGATTGGACGATCATAGGTCGCTCAAAGGTGAGCTGACGCGACCTTCTACTAGGCTTTGTTAGACTCAGTTACAGCAGTGTAAGGAATAATACTGAGCCTAAATTTACTTAAACTTGCTGAAATGACATTCTCACATACATTTTTTAAAGAAAGATATATATAAATATCATTATATCCTTGAAACCCACACAAAATGGATCATCTTATCAATCAGAGAACTTAACATTAGCCGTGAATGCTGTAGTGTCCCTTGAGTATGAAGGTCCTGGTAGTGCTTGCACGTGAAAGGTAGTGCAAGCTATGTACAGGTACATCCAGAGAGACCGCCTGAGAATTGACAATGCAGAGAGCATTGGAATTAGGGGAAAGTTGGACACTTAAGTGACTATGGGGATACAAGCAACTTCGTATTGTTTGGAGTCTTCGATGACTGAACATCAAAAGAGCTAGAATCCCAGCCCAATGATGATGTATTCCATCTTCCATTCTAGGATTACCACACGTCACACACATATCACGTTTACATAACAACTTTGCTTTGATTTTGCCAACATGAGGAGACATTTTGATATATGTGTATACACGAGAAAGTATATCTACAAGGAGCCAGTTTTGCCAAGAAGTAACTTAAGCGTCGGGTAATCTATTTCAACGATGAAGATGCTGCTGAAAACTATTCTGTCGTTCTTCCCTAAAAGCCTGCTCTAGCGGCTTGAATGTCTAGGCCTGAACATAGCGATAGGCTCGTCTCCCAGGATGCCCCATGCATGACAAATCGACTTAAGGTCCTGTGGTCTCGCTGACCCGTCGTTGTGTGTGATATTGTTGGCCTGTTAGTAAGCAAAGCCTGTTGATCCACAAAGATCAAGTAAGGACCATCTTGTTTTGCTAGAGGAATGATGACAGGTGTGACAATCACATCTCTGTGCATGATGCACAATCTGATGACCACAATGCCGATTCTTCAACCAATTTGGATGCTGTTACCCTGTCACCATCGGGCTTTCATGTGCAAAACGACCATATTCTGCAATGGTACAGTTGCCGTTGATGTTGTTGCCCCCGACACCAGCCCTACTGTCGTTTAAGTCTGTATCTCGTTGTGGAAAAAAACATTTTGTTAACTGTTAACCCTCTAACTGATTAGACTCAACACGCCGTGCCAATTTACACTTGTTAGAAGAGTATACAATGTACCAGATCTAGACCTACCAGTTGTCAAACTTCACAGTTTGGGACGAAGCGACTGTAACCGAGTGGTTTGCATCGCTGAATATATGTGCTGGTGATTTGCTGGCTCTGTGAATGTGGGTTCGAATCCTGGATGGGACTCAACCTATAAGCAAGTCCTACAACCTGTACGTTACTGAGAATGTGTAATTCACCAATATAACAGCAGCAACAGTCGATCTTCTAGAATAGGCCTGGGATTCAGAATGTAAGAGGAGAGAGGCACGTGTTGTCTCACTTCTATTGTAAAAGTGGTAAGATCTGTGGCATGCTAGATCGTCTACAGCTGTTCTCGATCCGCGAGGGTCTCTTAGCATGACACGTGACTCCAAAAGCATCAAAATACAGTAACTTCCACATAGCTGCTTACATTAGAAAGTATTACATTCCTACCAACTAATTAATAGTTAAAACACAATGCCATGAACTTCTACTGAATCTTAACAACAACAAAGTAATACAATCACAACATTGTTTAACAAACCATTGCACTGCAATATAATCATATCATAAACCAGGCAAAAGCTAATCATAACATTAACCATACCACATGCTGGGCTGCCCAAAGACTATTTCTTGTTTTGGCGATTTTTAAGCTTTGGGATGTTAAACTACACAACTACTACTTCTCGTATTTACTGCTCAAAATATGCTGCACACCACTACATTAACATTTTGTTCAAGCTGTAAACATTTACAACATTTAGTCACTAAGGTTTTTGAATTGATTTATACTGCATTGTATCTTACTTTTGTTCAAGTTGTTAACATTTACAATATTTAGTCACTAAGGTTATTGAATTTATTTACACTGTATTGTATCTTACTTTTGTTCAAGTTGTAAACATTTACAATATTTAGTCACTAAGGTTATTGAATTTATTTACACTGTGTTGTGTCTTACTTTTGTTCAAGTTGTAAACATTTACAACATTTGGTTACAATACAGTGTAAATAAATTAAAGAATCTTAGTATCTTTCTTATTGACGTATATATTGTAAAGTATCTGACCATATCTATTTTCAAAGGTTGTAGACAATCACTTTCAAACTTGAAAGCAACTCCCCTCTCTGACGTTTACTGTAAGACACTACTGCAAATGCTGGACTTACCCATTGCATTAGGGGTAGGACATTCAAGCAAGAAGTAAGCCTGCCCCTGGGTATAGATATTGTTTGGTCCCTTTCTTCAACGTAAGCTTAGGTTTATCGATGATCTGTCTTGTATGATGCTGTTTGCAATCTTGTCTGGAAGGGATAAGTTTGTGAAATGTTGACATTAAATCCATGAAGCTCTTGGGATACTGCTTGTAAGCTGACTATAGGAAAGTCGATCGCTCCTGTGAGACAGTCTTGTGTTAATACCGCGTCATTGTGAATCTATGGGTATGAGTGTATATCATACATGACCAACTAGTGTTATTCCAGACAAGCAGAATAGCGACTCGTGCCCCTCTGGAAGGATTTCATATTGGCGCATGAACATCAGAACCACTTCAAACGAGAACGATAACTCTATTCCTTTTGATTCCAATGGTACTTAGGGTTTAGGAATCACAAATGGTATTTCTTTTATTGAATGTGCAAGCAAAATAATCTTTTTCATCAGCAACATTAAATCCCACGGCAAAACGTGCTTTAAAAAAGGGGAAACGTAAGCCGTGTTAAAGATTAAAGTTGATTAGTATATATAAATATATACCTTTTGTATTCTTTTCCTTTGAGTAAATCAGTGGTAAGGGAGTTGTCAATTATCTACTGTATAATATCATTGATATACCTGAAGATGAATTTACATTGGCTAAAGCAAACGAAGGGAATGGGACCAGGCAGTCTAACAGCCATTATGTGTACAACTAAAGAAGTGTTGACAGTCACCAGGTGACATGTTCTACATGCCATCCTTATGGTGGTGTAAAGGTTTTCAGTTACCTTCAATGAAGGTCAGCTCCAGTAGAATGGTTAATGGTGAGGTAGGTTTACTTTTAACTGTACTCATGCAACCTTTTGTGTTGGTATGGCATGTTTTGTTTCGTGAAGAGGCGTACATTTCCTCTCAAGTGTTGGTAGAGGAGGATAAACTTGACGGTTGTTCAAGCAGAAGGAGAAAATACTTGGGGTGAGAGTGACCTCCTACATTGGGCTGAAAAAAGTAGCCGCTTCTTATGACAAGTATTGGTTAGAAACAAAGAAACATACACGAAAATGTCGTTTCAAAGACTCGCCCCTTTACTGCAGAGAGTCCAAGTATATAGCCCGTTTAAGTGGACAATGATGGAACAACCGTTGTTACGAACCAGAGTGATGTAGTCGCTCTTCCATGTTATCAGTTTTTAACTCTTTGAAACGACAAACCTTCGACAATTCTGTAAAACAACAACACTATACACTATATTTGGTGGGTTAGAATTTATTTCAGTCTTGCAACATATGTCTGTTTATAATTCTGGTTACCTTGTATATTGTAATTACATGCTAACTAGATATCAGCTCCAGTATGTTCAGAAGGTTTATACCCGTGAAGGTCCGGGTTATAATGAGCCTTCAGTAACCCATGTTTGTCGTAAGAGGCGACTAACGGGATCGGGTGGTCAGGCTCGCTGACTTGGTTGACACATGTCATCGGTTCTCAATTGCGCAGATCGATGCACATGCCGTTGATCACTGGATTGTCTGGTCCAGACTGTATTATTTACAGAACGCCGCCATATAGCTGGAATATTGCTGAGTGCGGCGTAAAACTAAACTCACTCACTCTTCAAATCTTGACTGACAACCCAAGTAGGTGTAACCGATATAGGGTTTTATTGCATGTAATTTATTGATACCTACTTGGGTGCCCAACTTCTTCTGCATCAGATCACGGATGTACGTTCTAATGCTAGCTTTGTAATCCGAATATGGAATCAGAAGTGGTGTCACAGATTTGTTTAGTGCTGCCTTGCCTTACCAGCAAAATCGGCCATTGTCTTCCCAGAAATGCCAACATGGCAGGTAACCAACAAAAGACGATGTCGCATTGGCCAGTAGCAAGATCATTATACAATTCAATAATTTCTATTAAAAGTGGATGTTTACAAGAAAGTTTTTTAATGGCCTTAAGGCATGAAAGAGAATCGGAACAGATTATGTAGTGTTTATATCTACGGTGTTTATTAATATATTTAAGAGCTGTTAATATGGCGTTAAGTGTGAGTCAACAATTATACCTAAGAATTTGGATTCCTTGACAACTTTGATGGGCGTGCCAGCTAGAGATGGTTCAGGGTCTTTATGTGGTTTGTATTTACGGCATAAATGTATGCAATTAGTTTTCGATTAAGAAAATTTAAAGCCGTTTTCAACACACCATTTATTTATCTTGTTTAAACACAACTGCAGTTGCTGTTCAATAGTATGCATACTTTTACCACGACAGGAAATATTAAAATCATCCACAAATAACGATCCGTCTATTGAATTGTTTAAAACTTTTGATAAACTAATTATCTTTATACTAAATAGTGTGACAGACAAACTGCTGCCTTTAGGAACACCCTAATCCTGATTGTAATGGTCAGACAGGGTAGAACCCACGCGGACTTGAAATTGTCTGTCGGTTAAAAAGTTGGCTATACATTGAGGCAAACGGCCTCGCAATCGGAAGCCATGTAAATCTCTTAAAATGCCATATTTCCACGTAGTGTCATATGCCTTTTCAAGGTCAAAAAGGATAGACACAGCGTGCTGTTTATTAATTACAGCGTTTTTAACAAATGATTCCAAACGCACTATGTGATCGACAGTACTTCTGTTTTTACGGAAGCCACATTGTACATCTGTTATAAGGTTTTTTGTTTCCAAGTACCAAACAAGTCGATTATTTATCATTCGTTCCATGGTTTTACAAACACAGCTAGTTAGTGAAATCGGTCTATAATTGGACAGATTCGTATGATCACGTCCAGGTTTAGGTATTGGTATTACTATAGTGTCACGCCATGAGGAACGAAATTTACCTGATGTCCAAATATCATCAAAAATATTTAAAAGAAGTTTCTAGACAGGATTCTGGTAAGTGCTTCAGGAGCTGATAATGTATGTTATCAGCTCCTGTAGCAGTATCGTGAGCTTGTTCAAGAGCAGTATTGAGCTCATGAATGGAAAATAGTTCATTATAGTCTTCCCCATTATCTGAATTGAAATGAATAGGTTTCTTATCTTGTTGTTTTTGATATTGTTGGAATTTAGGCACATAATTAGAAGAGGAAGAATGTTTAGCAAGAGTTCCACCCAGTTTATTCGCAATATCTGAGTGAGTCAGTGAGTGAGTTAATTAATATTTAACGTCACATCGGCAATATTTCAGCCATATCGTGACGACAACAATTAATTTTATACATATTAAGTAATGGTTAACTGTAAAATCCTGTCAACGAAGGACAGTAAAATAACTAGATTATCACAGATTCGAATTTAAAACTAGTAATTAAATCTAAAACATTTCAACTATAGCACAGCACAATCTAAAAATAGGCTGTAGATCGCCAACAACTGAAGGTAGATCACCATACTAGGGACCGTGGGGACTTACAGTACCTTTGCTACCTGCGTGGACCCTAGTTGGATTTACACCCTACCTTCAGCCATTGGTGACAGAAGAGAAATCTAGCCATAAATTAAAAGCACACATATTCTACGATTAAAAACGTGGCAAGCCTAAATTTACTCTAAATGTGTTGGGAATTACGTACCCTCTCAGGAGGACAATAATTTTACAATACTTCAACCCCCTTTGAGGGCACAGCCACTGACAATCGAAGTTGATAATCTAAACTACCAATTATAAAACTTTATCAATTTACAAAACATATATCAAAATTCATTTAACAGATCTATATTTTTTAGAAAATCAATGATTAAATGATAATTAACGTTACTAAAAAGGTCCTTTACTGTTTTGACATTAAAATATCTATCCCTTATGATGGAGAATTCAACACAGTCAAGCAGGGCATGCTTGACCGTGGTTCTCTCATCACAAGGGATACAAAACGGAGGATCCTCACCTTTCGATAGGTACTCATGAGTATATCTCGTGTGGCCAATACGACATCGTCGCATGATGACCTCTTCAAATCTGGACTGACAACCCAAGTTGGTGTAACCAATGTAGGATTTTATTGCATGTAATTTATTGATACATACCTGGGTGTCCCAGTTCTGCTGCATCAAATTGCGGATGTAAGTTCCAGTGTTAGCTTTGTAATCAGAGTATGGAATAAGAAGTGGTGTCACAGATTTGTTGAGTGCTGCCTTAGCAGCAAGATCAGCCAGTGTATTCCCAGAAATGTCAACGTGGCTGGGTAACCAACAAAAGACGATGTCGCATTGGCCAGTAGCAAGCTCATTATACAATTCAATAAATACTAATAAAAGTGGATGTTTGCAAGAACGATTTTTAATAGCCTGAAGACGCAAAAGAGAATCGGAAAAGATGATATATTGTTTAAATTTACGGTGTTTATTAATATATTTAAGAGCTGTTAGTATTGCGTTTGCTTCTACTGTGAAAGACCCGTGAAGATCCGGGATAGAATAGGTCTTCAGCAACCCATGTGCTTGCCATAAAGAGGCGAGTATCTTGTCGTAAGAGGCGACTAACGGGATCGGGTGGTCAGTTTAAAAGATGGTGAACAGTAGATTTGGAACATTGCCCTTAATTCTTTGGATCATGTTCCATACCTTCGAAATTGGTGTACGGGAATCTATCTTGGAAACATACTTCCTCCAAGACTGACTCGCAATATCTGATATATCAGTAAGTAATTGATCTCCATGTTTAAGATGATGGACGCTAGATTTAGTACCTTTACCTTTAATTTTCTGTACCACTTTTGCCAAGATTGGCGTTGATTCTGTTTAAAGGGACGCCACGCTTTAGCATTTAAATTTTTTTAATTTATTTATATTATGCACCATAGGGTGGCAACGAAAATAATGTTCTGCTTTTTTCTTTGCCTAGCTTGTTTGCACTCATCGTCGAACCAAGGTTTTCGAATATCTGGAATTGCAGAGGACTTTGGTATACACTCATCAGCTATGATGTTCAGTTCATCAGAAAAAAACATCCGGAACGTCAATAAAAAGTTCAGGTTTAAGTTTAGCACACAGTGTTTCATATAGAGCCCAGTTAGGCTTTAAAATTCCGCCGTGATGAGGGATGAACACCAGGTGGAGTTACAGGTTTTAGTATAGTTGGCAAATGGTCACTTCAACAGAGATCATCATGGACTGACCATTCAAATTCATTTAGTAGTTCTGAATTTGTGACTGACAAGTCGAGAGCAGAATAGGTTCCTGTACCAGAGTGTACCATCATTACAAATACATAAATCATTATCTGAACAAAACTCCTCCAGTTGATTCCCTTTAGCGTTTGTAGTTGCACCATCCCAGAGTGGATTGTGGCCATTTAAATCTCCCATAATAATACAGGGTTTCGGGTGTTGGTCATATAGAGCTTGACGATCGGATTTGTGAAACGTTGAAGACGGAGATATATATAGAGAGCATAATGTAAACGCAACATGTAAAGTAATTCGCACTGCAACAGCCTGCAGATTAGTAGTAAGTGAAACAGGGCTATGGATAACATTCTGTTTGACTAGGATGGAAGATCCTCCAGTGGCTCTATCACCCGGAGGCGAAAAACAATTATATGCATTAAAATGACGAAGGTCCAAAGTATCTATCTGTTTTATATATGTCTCCTGTAGACAGATCGCTGATGGTGTAAAATCTTGGACTAATAGCTGTAAATCACTTAAATAAGTCCTTAGTCCTCTGCAGTTCCACTGCACAATATTATTGGTATACACCATCTTTTGGGGGGATTTATTGGGGATCTACCCCGCACTGTTTTGGAGGGCGACAAGCTATGTGCCCAAGAATGGACGTTTTCAGATACGTCCATGTCCTCAAGAGATCAATATTTGTTGAACAACTGAATTCTGTTTTGTGACTCTTTTGGGTCTATGCCACTTTGCTTTTTTTAAGCATCAGGCTTAGGTTTAATTTTACCTTTAACAATTTGTTGACTATCAGATGACGATTGAGACTCTGAGCGTGATTGAGAAGATGATTTATGATCAGAAGAAGACTTTGACGTACCAGGAAGTGATTCCTCAGTCTGAGATGATGTAGCAGGGTACAAAAGTTGTGGAGAGTCGCAATTGACCCAAGTCAAGGTTGTTTAGCAGCTTGTGGATGATTTTGTTATTTTAGAGCAAGACTAAGATGGCGTTTTGGTTACTGCAGCATAACTTTCTGGAAGGTCGGATCTCTTTACCAGGTTTTTTTGCCTCAGAAACAGCGATATTTGGGTAAATTTGATTTTGTTAATCACCATTTGCTCTTTCCAAATCGGACACTCTTTAGAAAACGTTGAATGGTCACCTGAGCAGTTGGTGCATTATTTAAAATTGCTGTTATATCTTCTGTTGTGTGTGTCTTCTCACCACATTGAACACACACAACAGACAATGTGCAGGTATTTACACCGTGTCCATATTTCTGGCATTTAAAACACCTGAGCAGGTTGGGGATGTAGGTGTCAACTTGGATGTTACAGTAACCTGCCTTCAGTGATTTGGGAGCATTTGGGGATGAAAAGGAAAACAGATAGGTATTTGTTTTGAAGGTTTCATTGTTTTTTCGGGTTGAAAAGCGCTTTAAATATAGTACACCTTGATCTTTCATCTCTGATACTATGTCAAGTTCCGACATATCAGCAAACAATCGATCACGATCTCTGACGATACCTGTACTTGTGTTCAATGTTTTGTGAGCAGAGACCGTGACCGGAATGCCCACGAACGATTCGGTACTCACCAGGTTGGTTGATTGTTGTTTTTTTTCCCGCACTCAACTAGCAGCGCACCCGAACGTAAGCATTTTATGTTCTTAACATCCCCAGCAATACCTTGAATAGCCTTAGATACTTCGAAAGGGTTCAACTTTAACGATGTCTTGTCAAGAGTCTCAATCACAAGGAAACGTGGCCAATACTCAATCTATAGGGACGGTCTGTGGTCAGTATCAACAGGATCAGGTTCGAGTGGACGTTTTATTGTTAGGGGGGTTTAATAAGCCATGGTTAGTGTAATATGGTTCATCATCCGAGCTCCCCACCCACCACGGAGTATCACAAGGACAATGCTAAAAACAAGTGGGTCTCCAACTTGCACCACTCGGATGATATACTCAAGCAGAAAAACTAAAAGATTAATATTTCCACCAGATTGGCCCATGAGCCACCGCCTTCTGGGCTTACGACTCTAGGCAAACACATACATGAAATTATGCATTTGAAAGTACAAGCTCAAAATATTTTGGCCAAGCATGAAAAAACAATTTAACAATTGTTATCAATTTTGAGTAACACACAGTTGTAGCACAGGGCTTGGCTTGACCAGCCGATTGCTTGAACCGGGCCCATTCAACCACCCGTCTCGGTGAAGTCAGGGCCGAAGTGGTTTGTTGGGCAAAGAAACACTGTTCATGGAACCAGTGCCCTCAACCACCAGAATACCTTCCTCCACCGACACAGGGGCGCAACCCTGGGCATACGGGTTGGTGGACCAAATATACCCCCGGGTCCACAACGCTTCTTAGCATTACCCAGCACCCACCACGAGTAGGTGGCTCTTCACGGGTGCCTGCAACGAAGGAGAGTAAAACAACTAGGATATCACAGATATGTATTTAAAACTAGCAATTAAATCTAAAACAGTTTATCTATAGAGGACGATACAATATAAACATAGGCTATAGATCGCCATCTACTGAAGGTAGATTACCATACTAGGGACCATATGGACTTACAGTACCTTTGCTACCTGCATGGACCCAAGTTGGATTTACACTATCCCTTCAGCTGGTGGCGATTGTAAGAAATGTCAGCTAAATTAAAATAACAACAATACTACGTTTAAATATCCTGGTAAGTTTAAATCGATTTAGAAATTGTTAAATCTGGGACTTACGTACCGTCTCAGAAGGACAATAACTTTACAATACTTCAACCCCACTTGAGGCCACGTTTATGTGTAGGTGTGTACATTTTCTGTCTAACCTAATTTACTTTGGTCTTTTAGAGTGTCATCACTGACCCTTTGACTGCACTTAGTTGCGTGCCTGCGTGCGTCCACGAACCTGTGTGTGGACGTATAGGCTCGATAGACAGACAGATTGGTGTCAACCTCTCGTTCCAATTCCAATACCTTCACACAGCTAAACAGGGTAAACTTGAACTTAATCAAACAATTGGTTTGTCTGAGCCAGAGTCGGTTGATTACATAATGGCCTGATAAAGTTGAAATGACTTTGACTGCAGCTCCAACAACAGTCTCAAAAACCTATGATAAACGATTAAATGTGACTTAATGTCAGTGACTTGAGTTACAACATAGTTATATTCAAGAAATATGTGTACTAGCCTAGGTTTGAATCAAAATAGGTATCACAACCAGGCTAGCAGAACAAAATTATTTATTGCGCACATCGTATTTGTGTTTACATTCGAATGAGAAAGTCGTTCTGTAGTTCTCCACGTGTTTTTCCCGCCGTTATCTCGTCATCTACTGTCATGCTAGTACAGCTCCTCCCATTTTCTTTCTCAACAACAGTGATAAACCCCCGTCAAAACCAGTCGGCGGCCGAAGATCCCACGTTGATCTTGATAACCTTCGTAAGCCTCCAATCTTTGCTGTGTGCGATATAAATGCATTATAAAATTTTGTAAAAATACTTTACATAATTACACATCATGCATCATCACAAATGTATTAAGCACACTCCAAAACAAATGGTAGTATTTCTCTAACAGTGAATAATAATAATAATGATAAGGTTGTTTGTACAGCGCTTAATTCCATACACATGTATGCTCGGAGCGCTGTCAGAGTAGCAGAGGTGGTACACAAAGTGCTAGTTGAATAAGAACGTCTTGAGCTGACGTTTGAATTGGGTCACTGATGGTGAAGTTTTTTATTCTATTGGAAGAACGTTCCAGAGGTGTGCCGATACGTTGGAGAATGACCGACATCCAAAGGTTTTCAATTTTGTCAGTGGAATGACAAGATTGTGTCGCGAACATGATCTGAGTATTCTGGCTTGCTGGTACTCGCTGATCAATTCACAAAGATAGCTTGGCGCTGTTCCAATGACACATTGGTAGGTATGTGCTAACAGAATACATATGTGAAAAATGTGGTTTTTTTCGGTCAAAATAGCTGTTATGTATTTGTGTTTCTATAGTTTAGGTTCGTGTAAACTGAATTCTCTTCTATGAAAGCATTTCAATTCCCACGGCCGAATTTATATGAAGTAAATTCCAAAGCAAAATGCCACCATGACCATACAATGTAGACTATCACAGGCTAAACAAATATACAAAATATTCAATATGCATGTCAAATACTTTAAATTGACATATTCACAATTTATTTTAACGATCAATTCAGTTTTGACATACATTGGACTAATTACTGATATTAAGAGTGATTAAAAGAGGTTTACAAAGTGTTCTATGACACTGTTATTTGTCTCTGAATGTACTGGATTTTGATCTAGTGGGAATTTGACATATGAAGATAATATAATATAAGAAACTCCCTTAATCCGACATCCCTCTATTCCGAATTCCGACACTAAAATAACTGTACCAAAACATGTTTTTAGTGCAAATTGACTCTCTCTATTCCATTGTACCTGAAGTCATTATGTCAAGACAACACAAAACATGAAGTTTTTGAACTACTGTATTTTGAGCTGCTATTGTAATTCCTTTGTAGTGAGATGTCGTGTTCTGTAAACTTACTTATGTTTATGTAATTTGATTGTACAACATCTCTTTCTTTGTCGGATTTACATAGAATGTCTGTATTTCCAGATTCTGGGTTAACCTACTGGTTTAACTTGGGAATAGACACGTAACAGAAACAACATTTGTCTCCGACTTACCCGTAGGGGCCAACTTGGAGTCTTGACGTTCTGCAACAACACATTCTGCAGTCAACAGAATGGCTGAAAAAGGACAAAGTAAAATAATCGTGATATCCTATCAAACCATATTTGTAACACTTTAGCCACTAAGATCACATCCAAAACACACAGTAGTATCTGTCGTGAGTGAGTTAAGATTTTAAGTCACATCGGCAATATTTCAGCCATATCGTGACTAAAGCAAGTTATAAATATATCGATAATTTAAGTGAAATGATAAAATTCTGCCGACGAAGGACAGTAAAATAACTAGGTATCACAGGTATAGATATAAAACTAGTAACAAAAATCTAAAACATTTGAACTATACAAGACGATACAATATAAAAAACAGGCTATTGATCGCCAACAACTGAAGGTAGATCACCATACTAGGGCCCATGGGGACTTACAGTACATTTGCTTCCTGCATGGACCCTAGCTGGATTTACACCATCCCTTCAGCCATTGGCGACAGAAGAGAAACCTAGCCATAAATTAAAAGTACACATATTCTACGATTAAAAACCTGGTACACTTAAATTGACTAAATGTTTTGGGACTTACGTACCCTCTCAGGAGGACAATAATTTTACGCTACTTCAACCCCCTTTGAGGGTACAGCCACGAACAATATCAGTTACTAATTTAAACCACCAATAATAAAATATATATCTATTTACAAATCAGTTAGCAAGTCTAATTTTTTTAAAAAGGCAATAATTAAATGAGAACTTATATGACTAAAAAGATCCTTCATAGTTTTTACGTTGAAATAAATATCCCTTGTGATGGAATATTCAACACAGTCAAGCAGGACATGCTTGACTGTGATTCTTTCATCACAAGGGATACAAAACGGAGGATCCTCACCTTTTAATAGGTACTCATGAGTATATCTAGTGTGGCCAATACGACATCGTCGCATAATGACCTCTTCAAATCTGGACTGACAACCCAAGTAAGTGTAACCGATATAGGGTTTTATTGCATGTAATTTATTGATACCTACTTGGGTGTCCCACTTCTTTTGCATCAGATCACGGATGTAAGATCTTATAGCAGCTTTGTAATCAGAGTATGGGATCAGAAGTGGTGTCACAGATTTGTTGAGTGCTGCCTTAGCAGCAATATCAGCCATTGTGTTCCCAGAAATGCCAACGTGGCTGGGTAACCAACAAAAGACGATGTCGCATTGGCCAGTAGCAAGTGCATTGTACAATTCAACAATTTCTAATAAAAGTGGATGTTTGCAAGAAAGATTTTTAATAGCCTGAAGACACGAAAGAGAATCTGAAAAGATGATATATTGTTTATATTTACGGTGTTTATTAACATATTTAAGAGCTGTTAGTATTGCGTTTGCTTCTGCTGTGAAAATTGAACTGTCATTGGGTAGTCTGGAAGATATTGTTTTGGACCCAATGACAGTGGCACAAGCCACCGCGCCACCATCCTTGGATCCATCTGTATATAAGGATTTATAGGTATTATATTTATTTCTTAATTGATTAAATTCTTGTTTATACTGTAAATCATTAGTTTCTGATTTTTTAAATGTGGTTAATGTTAAGTCAACTTCTGGCCTCACCAATTGCCAAGGAGGAGAAGAAAGAAGACGAGAAGGAGATATATTCTCCAGCTCAACGCCAGCAGCAGAAAGGAATGGTTTAATTCTGTGCCCAAGAGGCGGAACAAGAGAAGGCTTTTTGTTATACAAATCCTCATAAAGAGGATTGAAGACACAGTTAAATGCAGGATTAGATTCGTTTGAATATAGTTTGGTAATATATTGTAAAGATAATTTAATACGGCGTTGGGAAAGAGAAGGCTCATCTGCCTCAACATAGAGACTATCAACTGGAGAGGTTCTGAATGATCCAAGACAGAGTCGTAGACCTTGGTGGTGAACAGAATCAAGTAGTTTAAGGTTGCTTTTGCAGGCTCCACCATATACGATCGAACCATAATCAAGTTTAGATCGTACCAATGATCGGTATAAGTGAAGGAGCGTAGTTTGATCCCTCCCACTTTGAATTGGAGACAACCTTTAACAAATCGAGTGCCTTCAGGCATTTAGCTTTAAGGGATTTAATATGTGGCAGGAATGTTAAATGGGAGTCGAAAATTAGGCCCAAGAATTTGGCCTCCTTTACAACTTTGATGGGAGTGCCATTTAAAGATAGTTCTGGGTCCTTATGAGGCTTATATTTACGGCAGAAATGTATACAATTAGTTTTGGATTTAGAAAATTTAAAGCCGTTTTCAAGACACCATTTATTTATTTTATTTAAACACAACTGCATTTGCCGTTCAATAGTATGCATATTTTTACCGCGACAAGAAATATTAAAATCATCCACAAAAAGTGATCCATCAATTGAATCGTTTAAAACCTTGGATAAACTGTTAATCTTAATGCTAAATAATGTGACAGACAAAATACTTCCTTGTGGAACACCCTGATCCTGATTATAATGGTCAGACAGGGTAGAACCCACTCGGACTTGAAATTGCCTGTCATTTAAAAAGTTGGATATAAAGTAAGGCAAACGGCCTCGTAATCCAAAGTCATGTAAATCTCTTAAAATACCATGTTTCCATGTTGTGTCGTATGCTTTTTCTAAATCGAAAAAGATCGACACTGTATGCTGTTTATTAATTATAGCATTTTTTACAAAAGACTCTAAACGCACTAAATGATCGATGGTACTACGGTTTTTACGGAAACCACATTGGATATTAGTTATAAGGTTATTGGTTTCCAAGTACCAAACAAGTCGATTGTTGATCATACGTTCCATGGTTTTGCAAACGCAGCTAGTCAGTGAAATTGGTCTATAATTAGAGGGATCAGTATGATCACGTCCAGGTTTAGGTATGGGAACAATAATAGCATCCCGCCACGACAAAGGAAAATTTCCAGATGTCCAAATGTCATCAAAAATATGTAAGAGCGTCTCTAAACATGATTCAGGTAAGTGCTTCAGGAGTTGATAATGTATGTTATCAGCTCCAGAAGCAGTATCGTGAGCCTGATCAAGAGCAGTATGAAGCTCATGTATCGAAAAGGTTTCATTGTAGTCTTCCCCATTATCTGAATTGAAATTAAGAGATTTCTTTTCTTGCTGTTTTTGATACTTTTGGAATTCAGGTAAATAATTAGATGAGGAAGAATGTTTGGCCAATGTCTCACCAAGCTTATTTGCAATATCTGATTTATCAGTCAATAACTGATTCCCATCTTTGAGATGGTGAATGCTAGACTTAGAGCCCTTACCCTTGATTTTCTGGATCATATTCCACACCTTTGATATAGGTGTGCGCGAATTGATTTTTGAGACATAGTTTCGCCAAGAGTGGCGTTTAGTTTGCTTGAAAGTACGTCGTGCTTTTGCGTTTAAAATTTTAAATTTGTCCAAATTGTGGACCATAGGATGACGACGGAAATAGTGCTCGGCTTTCTTCCGTGACTTCCTAGCTTGTTTGCAATCAGTGTTAAACCATGGTTTTCGTATGTGTGGGTTTGTAGAGGACTTAGGAATACATTCATCGGCAATTTTATTCAGTTCATCAGAGAATAGTTGGACAGGGTCAGCAACATCTATAAACAGTTCCGGTTTTAGGTTGTTTGATGCAAGTATTTCAAATAAAGGCCAGTTGGCCTTAGTAAAGTTCAATCTTGACATTGGAGGAACATCAGATGGAGTTATGGCTTTTAGAATGGTAGGAAAATGGTCACTTCCACACAGGTCGTTATGGACTGACCATTCAAACTCATTCAGCAGGTTAGAGTCGGTAATAGATAAATCAAGGGAAGAATATGTCCCTGTACCAGGATGTAAATAGGTGTTGGAATTATCATTAAAGATACATACATTGTTATTAGAAATAAAGTCTTCCAACATTTTCCCTTTTGTGTTGGTATGTGTACCTCCCCAGAGAGGGTTGTGGCCATTCAAATCACCCATGATGATACAGGGCTTAGGAAGTTGGTCATAAAGTGCCTGGAGATCAACAAGCTGTACAGAGGAGGAAGGGGGAATATAGAGAGAGCACAAAGTAAAAACAATGTGCATGGTCACACGAACAGCAACAGCCTGAAGTGTTGTATTCAGAGTAACAGGACTGTGTATTACACCCTGCCTGATTAATATGGAAGATCCTCCAGTGGCTTTTGGCCCAGTAGGAGAAAAGAAGTTGTATGAAGAATATTGTCTTACATCAATTTGATCCGTTTCCTTGAAAAACGTTTCTTGTAGACAAAATGCCGATGGTTTAAAATCTTGTATAAGTAACTGTATATCATTAAAATTATTATTTAGTCCTCTACAATTCCACTGAATAATGTTATTAGAGCTGCTCATGGAGGTGAAATTGGAGATCGGGAGCGGGAGGGGGGTTTATTCCCATGGATTGGGAGGGACGGACTCACGTCCATCTCCAGAGGATCAAATGTATTATGAACCTCTATCTGAGTTGTTGTAGGAGAAGCGATCTCTAAATTTTTGTGTGCCCTCGCCTTTTTTGCTTGCTTTTTTTCTTTACTTGTTAAATGAGTTTTACCGTCTGCGTGAGGGTCATTCTCATTTCTTTGCTGTGGTTCACGAGTTTTTTCCTGTATGGGTTGAGAGTCTGTCTGAGATGAAGATGTTACTTTCCTCTGAACCGGCTCACTCTGGCATACCTGAGTGAGTTCACTAACCTGAATATGGTCTGTTTTGAGCCAAGAAATAACTGTTTGGCAGGAAACTGAGACAGTAGGAACTTTAGTCACAAGAGCAGGCGAGGAAATTGCAGCTGAATAGGTTTTTGTAGACAGGTTCTGGCCAATAGATGGTACCAACTTTTTAGCTTCTTGATAAGTGATGTTATTCGTGTGTTTTATCTTCAGGATACTGGTCTCACGGAGGAAAATTGGACATGATTTTGAGGAAGCCATGTGCTGTCCGCCGCAGTTGACACACTTCATGTTGTCTGTACACTCTGAGCTCTCATGAGCACCACCACAGCGGAAGCATGTTGAAATGCCACGGCAAAATTTGGAACCGTGTCCAAACTTTTGACAGTTGTAACACCTGAGTGGGTTAGGTATATAGACCTCCACACTGATGTTGAAGTAGCCGGCTTTAATAGATTTAGGAAGAACTGAAAGTGAGAAAGTGAAGAGATACGTGTTAGTTTTGCTGATAGTACCATCATGTTGTTTCTTTGTAAACCGCTTGACAGCAGTCACTCCTTGACTTTTCAATTCAGCAGCGATTTCCTCTTCGCTCATGTCAGTCAAACAACGAGCGCGATCTCTGATAATTCCTCGAGTAGAATTCAGTGTTTTGTGCACCGACACAACAACTTTGGTGTTAACAAACTGTTTTAAGGACAGCAGGTTAACAGACTGTTGCCGCAGTGCACATTCCACTAGGAGTGAACCACCTCGGAGACGCGTGACATTTTTTACATCACCACATATACCTTGAATGCCCTTGGAAATAGCAAAAGGGTTCAATTTTAGAGTGTCCCCATCAGCAGGAGCAATGACAATAAACTTTGGCCAAGAATCTACGACGGTAGGTGATACATCATCATCAGATGACAAAGCCTCAACATGTCGACGTTTGTTTTGTTTTGCGGAACCAGAAGAATTGTTTTGAGACATGATAGTATTAATATGGTTCAGCACCCCTGTTCCCCACCCGCCATCGAGTGTCAACAAAAACGGTGTCACAGGGGAAGCCACACTGCAACACCAGGGCTACAGGGGTGTTATACTCCAGATATAGAAACATGAAAAGCTGTAGTCACTAAAAGAAGAAATGTCAGGCTGGTTCGGCCCATGGCATTTTCCTTAAAGAAACACAGAAATCAGAGGTCTGTATAACCAGATTGGCCCATGAGCCACCGCCTTCTGGCATAGGACTCTAGGCAGTTTCATAGATACATGCAATTATATGATTCGATTTAAAGAGCCAAGACCAAATAATATCTTAAATAGATGCAGAAATACTCTCCATGCACAGGGCCTGGCGTGACCAGCCGATTGGTAGAACCGGGCCCATTCTACCACCCGTCTAGGTGAAGTAAGGGTCAAAGTGGTGTGTTGGGCAAAGGAACACTGTTCCTGGCTCCTGTGCCCTCAACCACCAGAATCCCGTCCTCCACCGACACAGGGGCGCAACCCACGGCAAACAGGTTGGTGGACCAAATATGCCCCCGGGTCCACAACGGGGGGTTGAAGGGCTCTTAGCGTGACCCAGCACCCACCACGAGGAGGTGGCCCTTCACGGGAAGTGATGCCCCTGGTCTGAACCACGACTTTAAATATGTTTTCCACACGCAGAGAAAGTGTTTATTGGTTGCATCTGTTGCTCATGTGCATTATAATTATGCTCACATGATTATTTTACTGTTTACCTTAATTAAATACTGATTTAGGTTTCATCATAACAAATGTGGTATAGCCCAATATGGCATTGATTGGCCATAGCTCATGTAACTTAATATCCAATTTGGATCATTCAGATGATGTTTTTCCGTGGCAGTAAGTGCTAATTCCAAAATGGAAAAATAATCATAAACTAGAAATTGGGCAGTTGTACGGAAATATATATATGTACATGGAAATTTTGGAATGTAAATGTCAGTTGGCTTAAAAACCTTAATTCTGAAGTGCCCTGGTCACGAGTGAGTGAGTGAGTTAAAATGTATCCTCACATCGGCAATATTTTGGCCGTATCGTGACGAGAACAATTAATTTTTATACACAGTTATTAATGGTAAACTGTAAAAACCTGTCAACCAAGGTCAGTAAAATAACTAGATTATCACAGATTCGAATTTATAACTAGTAATTAAATCTAAAACAGTTTAACCATAGATGACGATACAAGGTAAAAACAGGCTATATACTGCCAACAACTGAAGGTAGATCACCATACGTGGGACCATGGGGACTTACAGTACATTTGCTTCCTGCATGGACCCTAGCTGGATTTACACCATCCCTTCAGTAGTTAGCGGTTTAGACACATTTAGCCATATATTAAAAATACACATATTCTACGATTAAAAATGGTGGATTCATTTAAATTGACTTTGAATGTTTTGGGACTTACGTACCTTCTCAGAAGGACAATCATTTTACAATACTTCAACCCCCTTTGAGGGTACAGCCACTAACAATCTCAGATATTATTCTAAACTACCAATAATAAAATATTTATCTATTTACAAATCATTTAACAAATCTAATTATTTTAAAAGTGCAATAATTAAATGAGAACTTATATTATTAAAAAGATCCTTCATAGTTTGTGATTTGAAATAGTTATCCCTTGTGATGGAATATTCAACACAGGCAGGCAAGACATGCTTGATCGTGATTCTTTCATCACAAGGGATTCAAAACGGAGGATCCTCATCTTTCAATAGGTATTCATGAGTATATCTTGTGGGGCCAATACGACATCGTCGCATGATGACCTCTTCAAATCTGGACTGAAAACCCAAGTAGGTGTAACCGATGTAGGGTTTTATTGCATGTAATTTATTGATACCGACTTGGGTGTCCCACTTCTTCTGCATCAGATCACGGATGTAAGTTCTAATGCTAGCTTTGTAATCTGGGTATGGGATAAGAAGTGGTGTCACAGATTTGTTGAGTGCTGCCTTAGCAAACAAATCGGCCATTGTGTTCCCAGAAATACCAACATGGCTAGGTAACCAAGTAAAGACGATGTCGCACTGGCCAGTAGCAAGCTCATTATTCAATTCAATCATTTCTATTAAAAGTGGATGTTTACAAGAAAGATATTTAATGAAAGAGAATCGGAAAAAGATTATGTATTATTTATATTTACGTTGTTTATTTATATATTTAAGAGCTGTTAATACGGCATTAGCTTCTGCTGTGAAAATAGAGCTGTTATTGGGCATAAGAAGTGGTGTCACAGATTTGTTGAGTGCTGCCTTAGCAAACAAATCGGCCATTGTGTTCCCAGAAATACCAACATGGCTAGGTAACCAAGTAAAGACGATGTCGCACTGGCCAGTAGCAAGCTCATTATTCAATTCAATCATTTCTATTAAAAGTGGATGTTTACAAGAAAGATATTTAATGAAAGAGAATCGGAAAAAGATTATGTATTATTTATATTTACGTTGTTTATTTATATATTTAAGAGCTGTTAATACGGCATTAGCTTCTGCTGTGAAAATAGAGCTGTTATTGGGCAATCGAGAAGATATAGTTTTGGATCCAATGACACTGGCGCCCTGGTCACGATATTCTCGGTGAGGTGAGGTGAAATTGGGTTTAACGTCGTACTTGAGAATATTTCGCTCATATGACGACGTGCATGCGTGTGTATGTGTATGTGCGGCTGTTTGTACTAGCCCAGACGGAAGCTGGTTTTATAGTGCTAGCCCACTGAGATACCATGCCGCAGTGAAGCATGAATACCCCACTCAGACACAGTATACTGACTCCGAGCCGACCAGTCCTTGTTGTACCCATTAATGCCGAGCGCCAGGCAGGGACCAACAAGTACCATATTTTAACGTCTTTTGGTATGACGCGGTCGGGGATCGAACCCGCGACCTTCCGCTCTCCGGGCGGTCGCTCTAACCACTACACCACGGAGGCGGTTACGATATTCTCGGAACTGATTGCATTCTGGTAGAGCATTCCACAGTTTTGGAGCTGCAAAGCATAGACCCACTTCGCCAATCTTTGTTTTAGTTTTAGGAACATGAAGTAGTGTATCATCGGCTAATCGTAAAGCTCTTGTGGGTTGGTAGTGATATAACATGTCCTTAATACAGGTTGGGGAGTTTTCATCATTTAGTGCTGAATATGTGATAGAAAAAGCCCTGAAAGTGATGCAGCGCTCTACGGGTAGCCAGTGGAGTCATTTCAGGACAGGGGTGATATGGTCAGTTCTCTTGGTACCAGTCAGCATCCTCGCAGCACTGCTCTGCACTTGTTGCAGTAGTTTGATGTTAGTGGCAATAGTCCCATTGAGGAGGGCATTTCCTTAGTCAAGACGTGATGTGACACAGGCTTGTATAACTGTCCTCAGACTGTTATTGTCAAGGTATTCCTTGGTCTTGCTGATCCTAAATAGCTGGAAGAAGGCAGATCAGCATGTTGACTTGGCATGGTTTTTCATCGTCATGTTTCTGTCGAACTTGACTCACAGATTTCGCACGTCATTACTTGGCTTAATGTGACTGCCACTAATCTCAAGAGTTACATCTGGGATTTTGGACTGTAATTTTCCAGAGCTAATAGTCTGTGAAGAACACAGTCTTATGCCAGATCATTCCTTCCGGACACGATCAACTTGTAGAATAATCTAACAGATGAAGTAACTAAAAGATTTTCAATCATTAATGAATCGTTCTTACAGAATTACGAATAACCTGGACTTGAATTGTGGTTCTAGATTCTGCCAAATTTTCTACTGTCACCTCAGACTCGGCTGCAGCGACTTAAACGCTGATAAGTTTAGGCGCTGTGTGTCAGAAACCCAGAGTGCACATGGGGGTATCAATTTGTGTATACCTTTTCTTTAATTGCCTTCAATACGATAATATCAGAAAGACTATTTACTTTTACATACGTGGTAAAGACCTGACATCTGTACTTTATGGCCATTGTTCTGTCAGCAGTTACACGAACATGGAAATCCTTCAATAAATTCACGACTTTATCGCTAAAAGCAAATATTTGAGCAATTTTATATGAGAAGAATAACTGTATTTTCGTACTTTTCCATAAGCACCACTGGCTCCAAAATACTGGCTTTATATATTCCGTTTGTGCAACTGTATATTATGTTTAGCATTATCTTGTAAAACGTATTACCAGCTGTGTCAACTTATTACCTGGAGAGGTATTTACATAAGCAAGTTTTGCTTTTTTACCGATCCAGATTCCTTTGGAAATAAAAATACGTTTAAACCACTAAGACATACACAAAAACATAAACATAAACATACAAATATGCACTTATGGGAGATTTTTTAGGGAATCATAAATGAATGTCTACATACGTGTCAATATGAATTTTGTTGACAGAAAACCAACAGAATTGTTGTGTTTAAAATCATTTTATGGAGTATTAACATGTTAACTATTAAGCTGAAGCTTTTATGCTGATATTTCTGACAAACTGTGGGGTAAGTTTATTTGCTTGTCTATTATTACGAAGCTTCGATTACCATGTCGTACGAGCAGCAATTTGATAAAATACATTCATAATCAGTTTATGTGTTTTGCGTGATTTCTAGAGTAATGTTTTGAAGTTTTACTCAAAAGTGTATACGTGAATAGCCGACTTTAAATCGACTCTCTGCATAATATATTCTTATGTGGCAAGTTTATGCAACAAGGAAGAGTGTTCAAAGTGCAATATGCTGTTTCTGTTCGACAGTCGGGAAGGGGTAGTTCTGTGCCATATCTGTACTTAGGCAACGTTTAGATGGATATGTGTTGTATGTAAGGGGCGTGTTTGTACCTTGTTCATATCACGTTACATCACGCAAATGCCAAATTGTTTTATGGACTGAGAATCAGGGGAAACTGACTGAGAAATTGGGAATCGGCATGTGGCAATATCTAAATGATATTAACTGAAGGCTGAAGTCAACCTCATTTCGCCTTGACCCGGAGTCGACAACCAACGTTGAAAGCTCTTGGTTTTAAGACACTCAAAACGCCTGTATTATTCAGTGAGGAGATACATCTTCAAAAAAAGTATTTTACATGAAATAAAATGATAAATATAAGTGACCAAACCACTTTCATATCAAGAAGACAGCGATTGTACAATTCCGACTATATCATGTGAACGTGTATCATTATCTTCAACTGATTCAGCAAACTAATCTAGCAGTATAAGATAACGTAAGTCGTCTTAGTCAAGCAAAATATATTCTTCAAAAAAAAAGAAACTATACATAGGCAAAATTTGAATTTTAGGAAAATACTTAATACACCAATCCATGCTGAATCACAACATATGGGGGAATGGTTGTCGACGACAAAAGAAATGTTGACCAAAAGTCGTCTTAATCATAGTAACAACAAAAATATATCCAAGGGTCACTGGGGCTTTTGCCCAGGAATATTCAATCAGCTCCAGCCCTTTGGGTCTACATTGTACTGAGGTTTCATCAAACGGACCCTTTTGATATGATTATTGAAGAGAGAGCGTCATACATCGAATGTTCACGACGTTTTCAAATCAAAACAGCACCAGTATTTTCATAATATTTCTAATTTTTTTAGTGGGCATGTTTACTACCTCCTCTGCTGCTGTTCAATATTTTGTTTCTTCCGAAATTTGGCCATTGTTTTGCTAATTACTAAATGCAGAAATGTTTCTCAGGAACATATACATGTTCTTACAAGGTTGCTGTAGTTCATTCTGTGTGGTCCCGAGAGGGTCCTTAAGTCCCAAAACTTTCAAAGTCAATTTAGCTATACCAAGCGTTTAAATAATAGAATATGTGTCATTTTAAATTATGGCTAATTTTTCCTACCATCGCCAAAGGCTGAGGTGATGGTGTAAATCCAGCTGGGGTCCAAGCAGGTAGCAAAGATACTGTCAGTTCCCATGGACCCTAGTATGGTGATCTACCTTCAGTTGTTGGCGACCTATAGCCTGTTTTACATTGTATGATCCAAAAAAAAGCTATTTAACGTAACATACTAGTTTTAAGTCTAACTGTGATAGTCTAGTTGTTTTACTGTCCTTTGATGACAGATTTTATAATATACACATATTCTTTGTCAACGTCAACATTTTTCTCGTCACGATATGGCTAAAACTTTGCCGACGTGACGCTGAATATTAACTCACTCACTCATTCTCTATGGAAAACTAGCATTTATACATTTTGTTTATCAGCCGGCCAGGTTTAGTCAGGCGGTGCTGAAGACACACTGTCTGTACTGTACTTATGGTGGTATTGCTTCTGTATATTAGGATATATTGTTTCATAAAAGTTCGTCTTTAATCTTACATAACAAATTTCTATAGACCAACTTGACCAGACCAAGTTTTCTTTATACTGTGGGTCAATTTAGTTGTGCTTTCATTTCTTTTGCCAAGAGGTAATCTCTGGTCAAGTGTCTATGTGTCTGTGTAGTAGGCTAACGTAGTCCTACTTACATCATGTACTCATATTCACTCATATTCAGTGTCCCTAATTCGGAAAGTAATTATCGGATTACAAAGTGTATATGTATTCATCTAAGTGGTGACAGTTTGGTGAAATTTTAACATCCGTGAGAGATTTGTAATGAGGTCTTAATTACCCAAAACAATTAATTGTCACTGGCTGTGTATTTCTGCTGAGGTGGCTCTTGTTATTTGATTTTTTTAAACAAATAGAATTATTAGATAATTTTTGAACGATAAGTTTTGTAAATAGATAAATAATATTTTATTGTAAATAGTAGTATGAATTTGCATCTGCGATTGTTAAAGGGGGTTGAAGTAATGTAATATTGTTGTTCTACTGAGAGGATATGTAAGTCCCAAAAACATTCAGTAAATTTACACTTGCCAATTTTAAAACGTAGCAATTTTGTAATTCTAAATTATGGCTAAATCTGACTACATTCGCTAGCGGCTGAACCTTGAGTTGTTGGCGATCTATAGCCCATTTTTCTACTGTATTGTCCTAATTTGAAATCCAATTTTAGAGAGAGATGCTAGTTTTATTTCTTGATACTGTGATATTCTAGTTGGTTTTACTGTCCTTCGATGATAGGTTTTTATTATGTTTTACATGCACTTTAAAACTTGTTATAGTCACGATATGTCGGAAATTATTTCCGATGTGACTGTTAATCTAAACTCACTCACACACTGTACAGACAATGGGTTCATCAAACAAAAGTATTGGTACAATGTTTTTTCAAAGATGGTGACAATGAAAAAATAAAGCAGGATGTACAATTACTGCGTTCTAATTTACCCATTTAATATACTAGCCTTATATTTATAAGTTACATTATACTCTAATATTGTTAATACTAAGAAGTTGAATATGCTTAAATAATGATGGACATTTATAATACACGTCCTTTCAAAACTTTAGACTCACTGAAAACGCTCACTATATTTTATGTATATATATATGTGTGTGTGTGTATAAGGTTACATCGAAGATTGATTTCTCCACTAACTTGGGGGAATCAACTGCAAACCTTATGCTGATAAACTGCACGAGGATCATGCATCGAATTGTTGAAAAGCATGTGCAAATATCGTGCATGTGAACAGCTGCGTTTGGTTAGGAATTCGCCAATCTTCATTGATTTTTATCATTCATTGAACTGATAACTATAGTGCTTTCAACGTTACGGATTTGTTTTAGAATACATGAGTTCATGTGTGAACAGTATCTTTAAATAGTATGGAATACTTTGCAAAATTTAGTTTTCAACAGTTGCCTGAAGTAAGTGGCTATGTTTGCAATAGTGAGTCTAAACTTTTGATATGAAGTAGAATATGGTTTAATATACTTTATTCATTATTCTATAATTAACATATGATGGACTTTATAATAGAAAATGTAATTCACCTTCAATATCATCTTTACACATTATACATTTATTATTAACAAGATTTATGTTTTGGTATCTGCCAGTTTATTTGGAGCCAAGTCGGAATTTTGATAAATACTTCCTGTAGAGAAATGAAATATATAGATTCCCGTAAATAATACTGAAGCGAACATTGATTGAAAACGTTGTCATTATTTACACAACCTCAAAGTTAAATTTAATGTACAAATGAAAACACGCAACTGAAGTATTCCCATCTCCCAGTTGAAACGAAAACACACACGCAACGTTTAATGATAAAAGTTAAGTGTAAACACAACATATGTTCCGATTTATAAACGGTTCAGCGTTTGAATTATGTGTTTTACTTAGAAATGAAAGCATAACGTCGAACCAGTGTTGTTATTACATTAACCAGTTCAACCTGAACTGTTCAAGCACGTAATTTAAATATGTGTTTTACTCAGAAATGAAAACGCAAAGTGGAACCAATGTTTTTTTACATGACCCAGCTCAGCGTGAACTTTCAAGCATGCAATTCGATGTATAAAATTCTGGTTTAAGATATTGTGTATGCAAGAAAGTAGATTACCTAAAAAGTCTTATAACATGCTTGTCCATATAGACAACATTGGTAAAGCGACGTGGCCATCTTATGTAAGAAAACTTATGTATTTCACATGGTCATGGTTTTGTATGGTTAAGTCAGTCAGTTGGTGATGCAAGTTTGTTTTTAACTCATTTTCGAGACAGAAGTCTTAATATGTTTAATCACGAATGACATTCAGTTACCATTAAGTCTGTAGCAATGTATCTCAAGAATGTGCCCTCTGTAGCAATGTATCTCAAACATGTTTTTACTGTGCGTAGCCATAAATGTAACCATGTATGAAACCATATGTTCACGTGACCTGCAAAGTATTCTGGAACAACAATAATTGTAATGTAGGCCTTAAGGCCAGAATTACTGAATAAACTGAACTGAACTGAACTGAACTGAATAATGCTCGTATTAAACGTAACAATCTGATATCAAGTTTTGTAGACGTATTTTACTACTTGTACGTAAATTACTGCCTGTAACATAATTTGATGTTTGGATCACTAATCACTACCTATTGCACCATTTGCATAATGTATATGCATAACTCCATTGTATATGTATTATTCACTACTGACAAGTGAAATATGCATCAGAACTAGTATAGCAGAACAAGAATGATTTATTGCCCATTTTTTTGTTTTGATGCGCATTAGAATCGTAGCGCGTTTCTCACCATCTCATCATTCAGTGCCAGAACTTGATAGACTCCGCCTGCGAAACCAAACTTATGAGAATCTGTTACTGATGCTGTCGCATACACTGTGTGTCAAATTGAAAATACAAGCAAGGCGTAACTTGTTAGGCAATTGGAAAGGGAAAAAGTCCCTTTCATAATTACTTATCATGTGTGTGATCAGAAACAATATTCCACTGTAACAATCACGTTATATGAAGTAAATTCCAATGCAAAATGACACCAAGTACACCATGATATAACATATTCAACATATATGTCAAACACTTAACATATTCACAGGTCAGATTCAAAACACATGCATGGATTCATTTGTGGCTGAAAGTAAAGAATTTGGATATGGTAGGAAAAGTAAACTATGAAAAAGCATGTCACTGCGACTATTATGAGTGTCGGAAAAGTATTTCTTTGCACCTGAAGTCATTATGGCAAGAAAATACAAATCATGAACTTGACAACTGTGGCTGCGAAGTTAATGTCGTCATCGCTGTATTTCATTGATGTCAGCAACATTGTATTTGTACTGCCTTTGAACTTGTACTGCTATTCTGTTGTGGGCTGCTATCGTAATGAATTTGTTGTGAGATGTCGTGCTTTGTAAACTTCATTTTGTTTATTTGATTGCTGATTATATAAAATCTCTTTCTTTGTCGAATTCCTTTACATCCAGAGGTTTAATGGTTTAACATGGGAATCGACACGTCACACAACTAGGAGATAATACTCTTGTGTTTACATTTTGGAAGTGATTATAGTTGGTTGAACGCTGCTAAATGTTTCAGCGTTTTAGCAGCGTTCAACCAACTATAATCACTTCCAAAATGTAAACACAATAGGATTATCTCCATTCTACCACGACATATGCACCATGAATAAAACGCGTTTGAAATATGCACTCATTACCCTTGCGTAGTGTTTTGACACTACTTCGAATGAAGCCTTCTAAATGATTTCGCCCATACTCGGGGTGAAACAGGAAAAAAGAAACAATTTACATAGTGTCAAATGTTTTATGTATTTCCACAACGAAGTATTCTTCAAATACATTGCAATTTGCAACATCTGTACTGGCATTCTCTTCTTATGTTATGGAAAACTTAAATGCAATGAGTTATGTAATAAGGAACACCCCTCTAACTTCAAAAATAGATTCGTCTGGTTTTACCTTTGTTCTGACGTCATTTCGGACTTCGGCGATTTTATTACACATCGGGTTATTACAAACTGCGTAACACCAGTAGCAACCCACTATGTAATAACAACGCACTATGTAATAAAATCCAAAAACAGTTCGTACTTAAGCGATTTTATTACAAAGCGAGTTGGTACTTTTGCCTAAGGCTGGAAAATGACTGAAAATCAAAGTTGAAGATATTCCCTCCAGTGAGGACAATATGTGTTCTGCACCTTTAATTAAGTGTAAACTTCAGCTTAAACCCGTTCCATGATATGAACTGTTGATATTTCTAAGTTTTCTGATAGTTTATTACAAAACGCGTTGGTATTATATACCGGGTTGAGTAGCGAAATGTAATAAGATTTTGCACATCTTAACGCATTATGTAATAAAACTTACAAAGTGCCAAACGTCACCCTTAAGAAGCTATTCCTTCAGGTGTTTTCTGATAGTTAATTGGTGGGAGCGGGCGCACTTGCTGCCCCTTCAATAAAAAAACCATACCGTACATAAAAGTGGGGTTTTTTTTTCTTTGTGGGCGTTGTTACGCCGCATAGAGGTTACGCAGTATAGAGCTTAGGTGTAAGCTGTATTCGGTGGTTGACAACGTATAGAGCTTACGGTGAGCTATATTCGTTGGTTGAAAACGCATACCAGAACGGCATGCAGGGTTCACGTAACACCTAATGACGTCGTAAATGACGTCAAAGTGTATGTCATTTCAGCATAATCAGTCATTTTCAAGTAAAGAAACATACCATATAATGTCAAAAATGACGTCATAAGACGTTACGATAACGTCACATCACTTTTTGACATACTTTACACAAAACCTTTCAGCTTCAAACTGATATATAGGACATGATACATTTAATTCCTAACTATTACAATAATTTTCTTTATTAGAGGGACATATATTTTTGGACATACTGTACAACTTACTTAAGCTCTATACGTTGGATATATACATACATTTTTTAAATAACGTTCACATCGTGGGTGAACAGTATCGTAGCAGTGGTAAAAGAGTAATTTTGTAATAAAATCGCTTAAGTACGAACTGTTTTTGGATTTTATTTCATGTTATGTTATTACATAGTGGGTTGCTACAAAGCTCTGCTCATTCTTATGGCCCGTTATTTTGGTGATTCCTCGACCTTCGACACCGGCATGTGACAAAAGGGTAACTGTTGTCGCCCGTTCACAGTGATTAGTGTAGATTTTACTGAGACCACAATCATGGGAAATCACCTTCATCATGTTTTCAAGGTGTTGTGGCCAAGTGCTTTTCAAGTGAACCGCATGTGTTTTTACGGGGCTGCTGGAAATATGCTGTGTTACTTGGATTGAGTTTTGACATGCATTTTCGAAAGGATAATACCGGACAGGAAGCAGTGCCAGTCGCATCAATACCCCTACGATGATTTTTAGTGGTCTCACTGTGCGTCATTGTTATAAATTCGCATCAGAGATCGTCTGTATCGACAACGAAGGACATGCTCGTCAGCTGACGTTGGTTTTCGCATCCGAGGCGACCGAAACCTAACGTTAGGTCAAACCAGACCTTTTTTATAAGTTCGGAGGGGTCATCAGCGGTCTGGTGATTTCGGATTTTTTGTAAATCACCCTGTGAAATGGGTTCATGATGGATGGGGTTGTCTAAGCCTAACTGCTCAAGACGTTTCAACATTCCCGAGAAACTATTGTTCGCTCTGTGGAATTCTTTGTCTTGGATGATACTGATATTTCTTTGAAATGGGGGCTATCGGATGTGTCTGTGAATTGAAGCCCTGATTTCGACAAAGGATGATTTCGAATAGTACTGCCCCTCAGCGTTGCTTCCTCGTAGAAGCGTTTGAGGAGTTTATTCAGTACGTCCGGAGGGAGCATCTCAAAATCTGTGTTTTCATTGTGAAGTTGAAGCCACTCAGGGGGGAAATTGAAAATTCTGTGCAGTAACCAGGTAAGTTAAATCAGTTTATTTACTGAAAGTGTTTTCCTGTTTGTCGGGAGGGAAACTATTGTGTAGAGTTTTTCTAGATGTCAAAATATATCGATCCAAACATCTGAACGCTTATGATTCATCGTAATATTACAGATAAAAGTGTTTAACTAAGAACCAGATTTAATCCTTACGTTTGAATATATTTAACGCCCAAGGTTGTTGTTTTGAGGAACGATTTGTTCCAACTCGGCATCATCAACAGCCTTGAAACGTTTAGACAGCGGCTCGGCATGTCCATTATCAACCTCTGAATCGAAATTAAATGAGTAATAAGTGATAAATTGACGTTCAATTATCAACTGACGTTCAATTAAGTTTGCGTAGTTTCTATTTAAAATTGAAAAGCAAACCCTTATGTTTATTGAAAGATATATTAGCGTGACATTGAGGCCTAGACTAAGACGCTAAGAAACTGGACATTATGACGTTTACATATTCATACCTTCGGTACTTAGAGTTACTTTTGGTGATTGTTCAGTCATTTCATGTTGGAACCAGGCTGGGTCAATATTTTCCTCCATATCCGATCCAAACACCTCAAAGAAATCGCCGAGGTCAAACGTAACAGTTTCAGACGACATGTTTGTTTACTTTTGTAAGGGTTAATGAGTGCAAAATATTCCTACGCGCAGTGAACCGGCTCTCTGAAGTGGTTATTCAAATTTTTTCACTTCTTATTTTTTAGTAACAGCCAATCAAAAACGAACATACTTAAATGTCATGGTAGAATCAACATTTGTCTTCGACTTACCGGTAGGGGCCAGATTCATATATTTCCCCATTTTGCAACGACACATTCTGCAGTCAACAGAGCGACTGAAAAAGAACAAAGTCAGCTTAAAAGTGACACGGTAATTCAATTCTGATATCTTATCTAACTATCCGGGCTTCCACATGCAGCTAGTTGACTCGCATGTTTCTTTAAATGAATTAATATTATGCAACAAAAGATAAAATCCCCAATTTCTTCTCATATTGAGGTTGTGAATTTAGGTATTTTGAGCAACAAATAGAGGATGAAGCTCAAATGAAGTAGCAGTCTTTTTACATCTCTGGCTAGGCCGAAACATGTGAAGTGTATACCATATGATGGTGCGTGGTTTTCTTCTGCCTGGTGCTCGGCATTTAGGTGATGTACTACAGATTGGATGCTTTGGAGTCGGTATAATGTGTCTGAGTAGGCTATCTGTGTAGCGCCACGGCATGGTATCTTACTATGTTAGCACGGAACAGAGAATGCTTTCCGTAGGGCATTTTCAGCAGTAGTTTCTGCGCTGTAGATTTGACTTTGAAACGAAATTAAGTGACCCAGTTCTAAGTACCATGTTAATTTCATCAAGTGTGCGTGCAGAAGCCAAACAACCTAAATCAAATGTATGCACAATTTACTGCTACCAGTATTCCCGGCACTACACTATACTAGTGTAAACACAAATGTAAGTATACATACCGAGAAGCATCAGAAGAAACAGCTTCATATTCGTTGATGAGATGCCGCAACAAAAGTTACAGCAAGGATGGAAGTGTTGCTCCTGGTCTCGACCATGTCCTTAAATGTGTTTTGCCCCCACCGAGAAATTGTATATTGGTTGCAACTGGTTTTCAGAATAATTATTTTACTGTTTGCCATAATTACATACTGATTAAGGTTTCACCATGAAAGTATTCATTTTTGAGTTATAGTGGGTACCTCAGTAGGAAAAGAATTGATTCGTCATTGCTCACGTTGATTCCGTTTCAAACACATTTCTTGTTCGCTGTTCTACGTCGGGGATATTGCTAAACCTGGTCCTCAATAACTCCATATAAATCATGTATGTTTGCCGTCAGTTGTAAACGCGAAGATCCATAATGGCAAAATCTACAAACGAATAAAATCGGTATAGCTATATTCGAAATTTCTGCTGAAATACACATGACATTTTCGTAATGCAAATGTCAAGAAGTGATCTTTTGGGGAATACTAAATTAAAGTCTCAACACACATCTAATTTTTGCTTTTTCAATCAAAAACTAAGATCAAAGAACCTTCATCCTCAGACATGAACACAGTGCATGTTTCTTTGGATGATATGAAACATTCATCGCTATATGGCTGCAATATTCCCGATGCGATGTAAAGTTTTAACTCACTCACTGACATGAACAAATAAGTTGCAAACTGAGACGTATCATGATAGGACACCATAGAGGGAAAGTTCAATGATTGTCAATATCAAATGATTGTCCAATTTAGCATATGCTTGACCTTACATTGAGGGACGAAGGTTTCATTGTGATTTGGTCGCATTCATTTCAGTTATTTGTGGTTCATTTTATAGAGTATTCTAAGATGCTTCGGTGAAAGATCAAAGGCGCCGACAGTACGATAATATGCACTTTTTTGCTTTACGTCACAATGTAATGCCATTCTAGTCTGCCCCCTTCGTAATCGAACAATTTTGCATTACGTCACAATGTAAGCGACGTCACGATGCATGTCCGTTGCCATCGACTCGTTCAGCCTCCTACAGTAAACTACTCCGTTGCATCCCGTTTCTTGGTTGGCAGTTGCTTCACGCAGCTAACGTCGCTGGTGGAAACATGACGTTTATGTTTTCCGACGTTTTAAATGTCTCAATTCGACTCACAAGTTTTCAGCGAGACGGTAACGTTCGCAATGTTTACATTCCCATAATGCAATCGTGGAATGTCGCTTGACTACTCGGCTTCATCTGATTGTACTGATCTAAACTTACTTTGGTAGTAGAAATGCGACGTTCATATTGCCCCATATGGTTTACGTTAATCACAGATGTAATCACAGAGTAAAATTGTGAATTTTAAAAAGACCTGAATAGCTGACCCCGAAAACGAGTGAGTGAGTGAGTTATAATTTATCGTCACATCGGCAATATTTCAACCATATCGTGACGAGAACAATTAATTTTATACATAGTAAGTTATGGTAAATTATAAAAACCTGTCAAGGAAGGACAGTAAAATAACTAGATTATCACAGATTAGAATTTAAAACTAGTAATTAAATCTAAAACAATTTAACTATAGATGTCAATACAAGGTAAAAACAGGCTATATATTGCCAATAACTGAAGATAGATTACCATACTAGGGACCATGGGGACTTACAGTACATTTGCTTCCTGCATGGACCCTAGCTGGATTTACACCTATCCCTTCAGCCACTAGCAATTTAAGATAATCTAGCCATAAATTAAACGAACATATATTCTACGATTAAAATGGTAGTATGTTTAAATCTACTTTGAAAGTTTTGGGACTTACGTACCCTCTCAGGAGGACAATAATTTTACAGTACTTTAACCCCCTTTAAGGGTACAGCCACTGACAATCTAAGTTACTAATTTAAACTACATATCATTAAAATACATCTATCTACAGAACACATTAATCAAAACTCATTAATTAAATCAATTTCTTTTTAATAACCAAGAATTACATGAAAATGAACAGCATTAAAAAGATCCTTAACAGTTTTAACATTGAAATATTTCCTCGAAAACGAATCTCTGCATAATATTATGTTATGTGGCAAGTTCATTCCACCAGGAAGAGTGTCTATTGTTTAATATGCTTTTTCTATTGACTGTGGTTTAAACATATTTTATTCGGAAAACGAAAAGGATTGGCAAACAAACCTTAACGGCTTATGTTAATGCCGCTCCATAATACATGTAAAGGTTCACATAATTATATACATAATGTTGTACACAATAATGATAACAGGTTTTGAAAATATTAACAAGCTATCTCTGGATGATAACAATCTTGGATAATAACAACTTACCTTAGTTTTGTTTTGACAGTGAAGAGGGGTTAGTGCTATGCCAAGTCTAGACCTGTGCTACGTTTAGATGGAGAGTTCGTGGAAGCAACACGTAGTACTTAAAGCGCATGGACCATTCCAACACAGTCTTACCAAGACTATTATAGATGGAGAGATCCCGAACTGTTGGGCAATATATTGGACACTGTTGTGCTTCTGCCTTCTTCATACCACATTACATCACGCAAATACCAAATTCTTTTACGGACTGAAAATCAGGGAAATTTGACTGAGAAGTTTGAGAATCAACTTGTGGCAATATCTAAATGATACTGACTGAGACTGTTGGCGGAGTTGACAACCAATGATGAAAGTTCTTGTCATAAACTTACTCAACACGGATGTATTATTCCGTGAGGAAATACCATCTTCACCAAAAGAAATTTACATGAAATAAAGTGATAAATACAAGTGAGAAAACCACTATCACATCCAGAGGAAAACGATTGTACAATTAAATGTATTAAATGTACATAATGCATCTTGACATACTTTTACATGAGAACTGCAGAACAAGCTGTATGTTAATATTATCCACGTATGCTTTATATTATATCTAACGCGTGAACAGATGCATTTTTAAAAGTTGGGATCATGTTTAATGTAAGTGTTATTATATTCCAGATTCTCGGCAATCGACTTCGAACCAATTCTATATATTAGTATAACTTCGCTCCTCTGCATACCTTTTGTTCTGTGTGTCCAAAATTGATATCGACTGTTATATTTACAGATACAAATTTCCCGTTGATGGATAGAGGGGCGTTGCCGTGTTTATTCTTACATCATTATCAGCCAGGTGATGAGATATACATATGCATAGTATCTTCTGTGAGTGGCATTTTTAGAAGTCGAAGAGTCAGATAAGGACAAACCTTATGGATAAACTACTTCCTTATTCAGGTCACGCGACGTTCCGATACAGATTCTTGCATCGTATTGAAACATCGCATCACCTGAATAAATAAGTTGTTCATCCATAATGTTCTCCCTATCTTATATGCATAGGATGTATGAAGATGATGGCAAGTGTGACGCACGTGCATGGGAAAGTAGGAAGTGACGCATAACTGAATGTTTACATTTGGTGTTTTGGTCAGGTAGACTGAAGTTGTGTGGTGATGTTGAAACAAATCCAGGACCGAAAGACTTGAATATCGATATCAATTCAAAACTTGATCGAATTATCACTGACATTAACACTCATTAACATTCATGAAGAATGAGACTTTTGAACAAATCTGACTGTCCTGAAGTGTTGCAGGAAGTGAAACGGTTGCGAGGTGAGCATGAAATTATGAGTTTGGATATGAAGGTACTCCAAACTAAGAGTGACACTTTGGAACATGTTCTACACACAGAGAGACTATCAGGAAGCTTGACAGAGATGTAGACGATCTGGAAGCTAGAACTAGACGCGATAATCTGGTCATTTATGGGGTTGAGGAACTTGGTAAAGGGACTGCAAAAGACTGTCATAAAAAAGTGCTTGATGTGTTGAATGAGATTCCGTCTCTCAACCTGACAAGTAAAGAAGTCACTTGTGCTCACAGAGTGGGCCTACGTCTACGAGATGCATGGTGACCGACCTATAATCATCAAACCTTTGAATTCGGATGACAAACACAGAATCCTCTCCCAGCGGAAGGTACGAGCGCCACAGGACATCGCCATATACTTAACACGAAGACAACGTGAAGAACTTCGACAACTTAAACTCGAGGAGAAGAAAGGGTACAAGTAAGGTCGTGGACCACCAGGATACTGACCGGCGTCCAAACAGACCTAACCTCAGATCTTTAGTGGCTAACAGCAAAGGACCTAATGATTTTGGTCAAAGCTTACTATCACAAAATGTGAGTACCTGGTCTGGAACATTAAAGGATTATTGTCAGAACTGAAGGTTATTGATTTCACGTGTTATTTATTGGAACACAATGTTATCGCCCTTTTGTCGACATGGGTGGAGAAGGAAATTTACCACCCCGGTTTTAGTGATTATATGTATTTGTACAAACGTCTACCAAGTTTCATGACAAGGGTCGTTATTGTAATGGTATATATGCATTTATCAAAACAAATATTGTCAAACATTTTACTTGTATTTACAAATGTCATTTTGGCATATTTTTCTATGTTGATAAAAAATGACAATGCTAATAATAACGGCATAATTGTTTTGGAATAAACTCTTTTGGATATTTTACAGCAGCTTAAATCAGTCCCCTCAATTATAGTATGTGGTGACTTCAACTCAGTGACGGGTCACCTACCGGATTATATTGAACCAAACAGACATGTGGATGAAGATGATATTTTCTATGATGGATTATTAACACCGAGAACTAATCAGGACAATCATGTCAACCAGTTTGGTAATTATCTTTTGCAGATGTGCCAATATCAAAATATATCCATTCTGAGTGGTCCGGTGTCTATCCCAAGTGGAACATTTACGTGTGTTTTTCTGTGATGATGGTGCAAGTTCAATAAATTAAATATTGTACTGCATCTTCTGAACTAATTTCTTATATAAGGGACTTGGAACGTGGAAACAGATCTGAATCTAAATATATACCACTGACCCTTTTAACAGGAACCCACACGCTTGTCACGGAAAGCTGTACAGGGACACATAAATATGTTTGGGATGAGTCAAAGGTGGATGTATATGTGAATAATCATTCCTGTGTGGAAACTAACTTAGTAAGCAAGGCAACTGATATGCTTCATGCGGATGTTGATGTGTCTATTTCTATGTCTAATAATATTATATATGACGCATCTAAATGTTTTGTCAAACCATCCCATTGTAAATCTCAACGTGGTAAAATGTGCGGTATGATAAAGAATGTTATGATTTAAAACTGGATAGGAGACGTAGACGTCATAGAAAATGTTAAAAACGCAATACTTAAATCCAGTATAAACGGGTTTTGTGTAAGTATACGTTAACAGTTAAAGGTGAAAAGCAGACGTTCAATAAGAAAAAGGTGGATAAATTATAATTTCTAGCTTCAAAGAATGATAATCGTAAATTCTACTCCCGTTTGACGCGTATGCGAACGAGAGTTGCCCCTTCACCGATTTCTCATGCAGATTGGGTTATTCATTTTACTGGATTATATAACAGCGCTGGTACTGGGTCAGCTGAAACTGACATCCTTGTCGGGGCTTTGTTTAGACAGGTTCAGTTGATAGTGATGACTAGTGAGAGCGGTTTGCTTGTCCTATAGTTAAAAGTGAGTCATACAGTCTCTGAGGCGCTTGAAGCTGGGTAAATCAGCAAGCAATGATAAAGTTTTGGCAGAAATGTCTTTATGTGGTAATCCATTTCTCATTGAGTATATGGATAAGCTGTTCAACACTATTTATGATTCAGGTGTTTTCCCTTTGCAGTGGTCACAGGGTATTATTGTCCCATTGCACAAAGGTGGACCTAGTGATTGTCCAGATAACTATAGCAGCGTAACATTGTTGTCAATCTTCAGTAAAGGATATATTGGCATTCTTGACTGTAGAATAACTAAGTGGGCTGATGATGAATCGCTTATTTCGGAATCTCAGTCTGGATTCAGCGTTGGATATTCTACGGCTGATAATCTTTATCTTTTTAACTTTGTGTGCACTTGAGCAAAAATATCTATCCAAGAGGAAGATACACCAAAATCCAGTTGAGTTATGTCTTGTGGACTAGACGAAGTTCAGACGTTCCTTTGCTTTTACAGGTACAGAAACACATTTAGGAAATAGAGTTGTTTTACATCACAGTAGTGGCCGGGTTTTAATGTCTCAATCACATCAATCCCACTTCAGATTGTTATATGTCTACTGGGTTATTAATGTGACCATTTCTGTATTACTTTGGTATTTTCGAAGGATTTGCAGGTAGGCGTGATTAGAAATTCAACACACTTGAGAAACCTTTCCATTTGGTCTAATTTAAGATATTTCACACCGGCCTCGTGGTAACAAACAAGAACTATCCATTTATTGTAAAACATGCACTGGTGAAAAGTGAGTGCGTGAGTGAGTTAATATTTAAAGTCACATCGGCAATATCTCAGCCATATCGTGACGAAAACAATTAATACAATAAAAAGTGAAATCATTTTGAAGATTAAAACCTGTCGACGATGGACAGTAAAAATACTAGAAAATCACAGACATAATATAAAACTAGCGAGCAAAGCTAAACCATTTCAATTAAAGAAGACAATACAGTCTAAAACACGTGCTATAGATCGCCAACAACTGAAGGTAGATCACCATACTAGGAACCATGGGGATTTACATTACTTTTGCTACCTGCATGGACCCTAGCTGGATCTATATCAGCCCTTCTGCCGCTGGCGAGGGTAGGAAGATTTAGCCGAATATTTAAAATAACAAAAATACTACATTTAAAACAGCTGGTAAATTTAAATTTCCTTTGAATGTTTCGGGAATTACGTACCCTCTCAGGAGGACAATAATTTTACGCTACTTCAACACCCTTTAAGGGTACAGCCACTAACAATCTCAGTTACTAATCTAAACTACCAATAATAGAATATGTATCTATTTACAAATCATTTAACAAATCTAATTCTTTTAAAAATGCGATAATTAAATGAGAACTTATATTATTAGGAAGATCCTTCATAGTTCGTGATTTGAAATAGTTATCCTGTGATTGGATATTCAACACAGTCAAGCAGGACATGCTTGACCGTGATTCTTTCATCGCAAGGGATACAAAACGGAGGATCCTCACCTTTCAATAGGTATTCATGAGTATATCGTGTGTGGCCAATACGACATCGTCGCATGATGACCTCTTCAAATCTGGACTGACAACCCAAGTAAGTGTAGTGAGTGAGTTAAGATTTAAAGTCACATCGGCAATATTTCAGCCATATCGTGACTAAAGCAAGTTATAAATATATCAACAATTTAAGTGAAATTATAAAATTCTGCCGACGAAGGACAGTAAAATAACTAGATAATCACAGATATATATGTAAAACTAGTAATTGAATCTAAAACATTTTAACTATAGGGGACAACACAATATAAAAATGGGCTATAGATCGCCACCAACTGAAGGTAGATCACCATGCTAGGAGCCATGGGGACTTACATTACTTTTGCTACCTGCATGGATCCTAGCTGGATTTACACCATCCCTTCAGCCGCTGGCGATTGTAGGGAAATTTAGCCAACAGTTAAAATAACAAAAATACTACGTTTAAAATGTGATAATTTATTTTTACTTTGAAAGTTTGGGACTTACGTACCCTCTCAGGAGGACAATAATTTTACGCTACGTCAACCCCCTTTGAGGGTACAGCCACTAACAATCTCAGTGACTAATTTAAATTACCAATAATAAAATATTTATCTATTTACAAATCAGTTAATAAATCTAATTCTTTTAAAAAGGCAATAACTAAATGAGAACTAACATTATTAAAAAGATCCTTCAATGTTTTGACATTAAAATACTTATCCCTTGTGATGGAATATTCAATGCAGTCAAGCAGGACATGCTTGACTGTGATCCTCATCACAAAGGATAAAACGGAGGATCTTCGCCTTTCAATAAATATTCATGAGTATATCTGGTATGGCCAATGCGACATCTTCGCATAATGACCTCTTCAAATCTGGACTGACAACCCAAGTAGGTGTAACCAATATAGGGTTTTATTGCATGTAACTTATTAATACCTACTTGGGCGTCCCACTTCTTCTGCATCAGATCACGGATGTAAGTTCTAATGCCAGCTTTATAATCAGAGTATGGAATAAGAAGTGGTGTCACAGATTTGTTGAGTGCTGCCTTGGCAGCAAGATCAGCCATGGTATTCCCAGAAATGCCAACGTGGCTGGATAACCAACAAAAGACGATGTCGCACTGGCCAGTAGCAAGCTCATTATACAATTCAATAATGTCTAATAAAAGTGGATGTTTACAAGAAATATTTTTAATAGCCTGAAGACACGAAAGAGAATCGGAAAAGATGATATATTGTTTATATTTAAGGTGTTTATTAATATATTTAAGAGCTGTTAAGATGGCGTTTGCTTCTGCTGTAAATATAGAGCTGTTATCCGGTATTCTAGAAGATATTGTTCTGGATCCAACGACAGTGGCACATGCCACTGCGCCACCATCCTTGGACCCATCTGTAAACAAGGATTTGTATGTAGTATATTTATTTCTTAATTGACTAAATTCTTGTTTATACTGTAATTCATTTGTTTCTGATTTTTAAATGTAGTTAATGTTAGGTCAACTTGTGGTCGAACCAATTGCCAAGGCGGAGAAGAAAGAAAACGGAAGGAGCTATATGTTCTAGCTCAATGCCAGCAGCAGAAAGAAAAGGTTTCACTCTTATACCAAGAGGCGGAACAAGAGAAGGCTTTTGTTATACAGATCTTCATATAGTGGATTAAAGACACAGTTATATGCAGGGTTTGACTCATTGGAATAAAGTTTTGTAATATACTGTAAAGTTAATTTGATACGGCGTTGTGTAAGAGATGGCTCATCAGCCTCGACGTAAAGGCTGTCAACAGGTGAAGTTCTAAAGGAACCAAGACATAGTCTTAGACCTTGGTGGTGGACAGAATCTAAAAGTTTGAGATTACTGGTGCAGGCTCCACCATAAACGATGGAGCCATAATCAAGTTTAGAACGGACCAATGATCGATATAATTGTAGGAGGGTAGCTTGATTCCCTCCCCACTTAGAATTGGAAACGACTTTCAACAAGTCAAGTGCCTTCAAGCATTTAGTTTTTAGTGACTTGATATGGGGTAGAAAAGTTAGATTGAGTCAAAAATTAAACCCAAGAACTTGGCCTCCTTTACAACTTTGATGGGAGTGCCATTGAGAAACAGTTCCGGGTCTTTATGCGGTTTATATTTTCTACAAAAATGTATACAATTAGTTTTGGATTTAGAAAATTTAAAACCGTTTTCAAGACACCATTTATGTATTTTATTTAAACACAGTTGCATTTGCCGTTCAATAGTATGCATATTCTTACCGCGACAAGAAATATTAAAATCATCCACAAAAAGTGATCCATCAATAGAATCGTTTAAAACCTTTGATAAACTGTTTATCTTGATACTAAACAATGTGACAGACAAAATACTGCCTTGTGGGACACCCTGATCCTGATTGTAATGATCAGACAAGGTTGAACCCACTCGGACTTGAAATTGCTTGTCTTTTAAAAACTGTGATATAAAAAGAGGCAAACGGCCTCTCAAACCAAAATCATGTAAATCCTTCAAAATGCCATGCTCCCAGGTCGTATCATAAGCTTTCTCAAGATCAAAGAAAATTCATACAGCATTTTGTTTATTTACAATACCATTTTAAACAAAGGTTTCTAAACGTACCAAATGATCAATGCTACTAGGATTTTTCTTGAAACCACATTGAATACTTGTTATAAGATTATTGGTTTCAAGATACCAAGTTAATCTATTATTCACCATACGTTCCATGGTTTTACAGAAACAGCTAGTTAGAGATATTGGTCTGTAATTCGACGGATCTGCATAATCCCTGCCAGGTTTTGGTATTGGGACGACAATGGCATTACGCCATGAAGGAGGAAATTCTCCAGACGTCCATATTTGGTCAAATATATCTAAAAGTGTCATCAGACATGGTTCAGGCAAGTGTTTCAGTAGCTGATAATGTATATTATCATCACCCGCTGCAGTGTCATGAGCTTGCTCAAGAGCAGTATGAAGCTCATGTAATGAAAACACTTCGTTATAATCTTCACCGTTATTTGATTCAAAATTAAGTTTTGTCTTTTCCTGTTGTTTCTGATATCTCTGAAACTCAGGGACATAATTTGTCGATGATCAATTTTTGGCAAGAGTTTCGCAAAGTTTATTTGCAATCTTAGATTTGTCAGTTATTAAATTATCACCCTCTTTAAGATGGTGAACAGCAGATTTGAACCTTTGCCTTTTATTCTCTGAATCATGTTCCATACCTTAGACATGGGCGCGCGGGAATTAATTTTGGAGACATAGTTCCTCCAAGATTGTCATTTGTTTTGTTTGCAGGTACGATGTACCTTCGCATTGAGTATTTTGAATTTATCAAATTATGGACAGTTGGATATTGGCGGAAATATAGACAACTCTAGAGAAGAAATAGGTTCCAGTTGCAGGATGTAGATAAGTGCTTGAATCATCATTGTATATACATAGGTCATTATTGGAGATGCAATCTTCCAGTATTTTACCTTTAGTATTAGTGTTGTTACTACCCCAGAGCGGGTTGTGACCATTTAGGTCACCCATAATAACACAGGGCTTCGGAAGTTGATCATAGATTAACTGTAGATCAGTCAGCTGAAGTGAGGATGAAAGTGGAATATATACAGAGCATAATGTAAATGCTACACCCAGAGTAAACCGCACTGCAACAGCTTGGAGATTAGTTTTAAGTGTCACAGGGCTGTGAATAACATCCTGTCGTATAAGGATAGAAGATCCTCCAGTGGCCCTATCACCCAGAGGAGAATAATGATGATAGGCTGTAAACTGGCGTAAAGTAAAATTTTCCATCTGTTTCAGATGCGTTTCTTGCAGACAGAATGCTGATGTTGTCCGGGACTAATAGCTGTAGTTCATTAAAATTAGTCCTCAGACCTCTACAATTCCACTGCACGATATTAGTACAATGACCTATCTTTTAGGTGGATTGATAGGGGACCTAGCTACCCCTCACTTTCTTCGAGGGCGACGAGCTATATGCCCTGGGATGAATACTTTCTGACACATCAATGTCCTCGAGTGAACCATATTTGTTATATAATTGTATACAGTTTTCTGAACCCTTAGAGGGTCTACCACTTCTTTTTTCACACTTTCCGTCCCAGGTATCACTGTATTGTTGACCACTTTCTTCGAAATTGTTTCAGATCGAGTCTTCTGACTGGACTGAGACAATAATTGTACTTCATCCTGAATCGACTTTGAAGTCTGACTAGACTGTTCAGGTGCAAGGAGCTGAGGGTATCGTTTGTAACTCAAGTCAAGTCTGTTTGACACCCTATTGAAATACTGGATACTGGCGAATTTACTTTTGACAAGCTTTTGGAGGGTGTCCCGACGACTGATGCATATGAATCATTTGGAACCGTTGATTCAACAAGCTTTTTAGCATCAGCGAAGCTAAAGTTTTGAGTAAATCTAACCTTGTTTATTTCCATTTTGTTCCGTTACAAAGTAACTGGTGTATTTTTTAGCGGAACACTCTTCTGTGCCGGAGTTTGTTTTATGTACCACGTAGAAGCGCAATCACGCGCCACCGGGGTTTTCACCCAACTCAGAGTTGTTAACTCTAACAAAGTGCAGGCTACCATAGTGTAAGTACTCAAGGCATTGTTCATAAATTCATGGTAAAGTTTAGTCACATGACATGTAATATCTGTGGATTTTGTCGCTTCTTTGGAACTAAGACTTCCCTGTCACCGCCAAATTCTATTTTTAGATCATATGTTAGGTCAACATTTATGCAACTCCTGAACGAAATATGTCTGCCTGTTGTTTCCTTGCAGCCATTTGCCGTGTACAGTTAACCTTCCCGGAATAAATGAAGGGTCGATGCCTTATGCTGAAGTTATTTTCATCGGGAGGGCTCGGGTTAAACTAAACCGCTAGATCCCCCACTCGGCCCAACTTCGGGGGTGAGACGGAACATGTTTGTTTTTTCCATATTGTGCAGTCTTTAGAAAAGAATGAATTATTACTTGAACAATTTGTGCATTTTAAAAATGTACTATTACAATCTTCAGTTACATGTGAAGTTTCGCTACAGTGAGCACAGGTTATAGGCTTTGTGCAAATGTTGACACCGTGACCATACTTTTTGCATCTGAAACGTCGCAAGGGATTTGGGATGTAAACCAACCTTGACAGACTTTGGAGGATTTGGTGAAGAGAAGGAAAAGAGGTACGTGTTTGTCGGAATTACGTCATTGCTTTTGCGGGTGGTGAATCGCTTGCCATGTCACTCCCTGATCTTTCATTTCGGATACAATGTCCATTTCGGCCAACAAACGATTTCTGTCACTTATAATGCCTTTGCTGGTGTTCAGTGTTCTGTGCGCAGTAACTGAAACATGGATTCCAGCAAATGTTTCTGAAGTCATCAGGTTGGTGGCTTGTTGTTTCCTAATGCATTCGATCAATAAACACCCCGAACGCAAGCGTTTTATGTTCTTCACTTCACCTGCGATGCCATATATACCCTTAGAAATCACAAAAGGATTCAGCTTTAGTGGTGTCTCGTCTACAGTGTCGAGAACCAGGAAACGTGGCCAGTGTTCTGTTGATTTGGATGGTCTCTGCTCATCATCATTATCGAGTGGACGTTTGGTTTTTTTGGTGGGGGTTTGGTAATCCATGGCAAGTTTAATTTAATTCATCATCCGGGCTCCCCGCCCACCACGAAGTATTACAAGGACAACGCTAATCACAAGTGGGTTGCACCAAGGATACCCGGATGATATACTCAAGCGGAATAATCAACAAGCAATTATTCCACCAGATTGGCCCATGAGCCACTGTCTTCTGGACATAGGGCTCTAGGCAAATTATTTTATCTCAGTTGTACAATCAAAATATAAATATATCATCATGAAGGCAAGACCACTGAAATTTTTTTTCAATAATTTCTTAAATTTTTGCAGCAAATTTTACATGTACAGGGCTTAGCATGACCAGCTGATTGATAGAACCGGGCCAGTTCTACCACCCGTCTAGGTGAAGTAAGGGGCAAAGTGGTGTGTATGGCAGAGGAACGCTGTTCCTGGAACCAGTGCCCTCAACCACCAGACTCCCGTCCTCTACCGACACAGGGGCGCAACCCAAGGCACACGGGTTGCCAATTCAGTCTAATGACCAGCAATGGGCTGCTGTGGACCACTGTGGCCCCGGGTCCACTCAGGGGGTTGAAGAGCGCTTAGCGTTACCCAGCACCCACCACGAGAAGGTGGCTCTTCATGGGTGCCCCGGTGAAAAGAAATAAAGTTATAAAAAGACGTTTTTGACATTTCATGAGATTTAAATTCATACTTCAAAGAAGAACGTGTGAATCGTTATCGTGAACGCCCACAAGTAAGATAAAATAGCGGTGCATATGATATGTGCGGACTATTGACAATTGGCGATGACACCGGGTATTCATCACAATGGCAAATACATTTAATGAGAATTACGTCTTCTTTGTAAGAGTGGCAGTCGTGTGAAGACAAATTCTTCGGGCGAGTGCTGAGTAACGAAGAAAGAAGTCACAACAACTTATTTCTATTTACACTATCAAAGCTCCTTTTTGAAATCCACAAAGACAACACAAAGTTTATCCTTTCGGAGACTTGATGGTCTGCTTTATAACAGTGGCGATGGGGTAAACTTGCGGTTTCTTTTAAACCAACGTCACAACACAACTGAGCTCAAATAAGTTTATTGCCTGTACTCCGAAAACAAGTCCCAAATACAAACAATTCAAAGTCAAATAGAGCTAAAAAAGTAATGGGTACACATGTGAAGGCACCCGTGAAGAGACACCTCCTCGTGGTGGGTGCTGGGTAACGCTAAGCGCTCTTCGACCCCCAGTTGTGGACCCGGGGGTATATTTGGTCAACCAACCCGTTTGCCGTGGGTTGCGCCCCTGTGTCGGTGGAGGACGGGTTTCTGGTGGTTGAGGGCACTGGGAGCCTTGAACCGTGTTCCTTTTGCCTAACACACCACTTCGCCCCTTACTTCACCTAGACGGGTGGTAGAACTGGCCCGGTTCTATCAATCGGCTGATCACGTCATGCCCTGCGCATGGAAACATTCCCAATTTAAATTTCTATACATTTCTATAATGTTTTTATTGAATGTTGTCATTTAAAATTATATTGTATTTGTTTATATTTGCCTAGAGTCCTATGCCAGAAGGCGGTGGCTCATGGGCCAATCTGGTGATTTTGACCTCCAAATTCAGTATGTGTCCAATTTCTTGTCATTGGGCAGAACCTCCCTGGCATTTACTTTGGTATACAAATATTGCTATTTGTGTCATACTCACTGGAGTATAACATTCCTGTATCCCTGGTGTCTGCATGCTGGAGATCCGATGCAATTAGACACCGTCCTTGTTGACACTCCGTGGTGGGTGGGGAGCAGGGTTGTCGAACCACCTTTTTTCATTATGTCTCAAATACACTTTGGTTCCAAAAGACGACATCTCGATGCAAGTGATGATGATCATGACATTACTGTAGATTCCTGGGCTCGATTCATTGTCATCGAGGCTTTAGATCACAGTCCAATTAAACTCAATCCTTTTGCGATTTCAAAGGCTGTCAATGGATATTGTGGAGAAGTGAAAAAATGTCACTCGCCTTCGTTCTGGCTCTTTGCTAGTGGAGTGTTTGCGAAAACAGCAGTCATTGAACCTTTTATCTATCAAACAATTTGCCAATGTTGAGGTTTCTGTTTCAGCACATAAAACATTAAACTCATGTAAAGGAATTGTACGAGATCGTGCTCGATGTCTATCTGACATGAATGAAAATGACATCTTCGCTGAAATGAAGACTCAAGGAGTGACTGATGTCAAACGTTTCACTAAAAAGCAAAATGACAATATTATCATGACTAACACTTATCTGTTCACGTTTTCCCTCCCAAAACTGCCAACAAATATTAAAGCCGGTTATTTTAATATCGGAGTTAAGGTTTACGTTCCCAACCCTCTCCGATGTTACAGGTGTCAAAAGTATGGTCACGGAGCTAAGAACTACAATCGTGAAACTGTATGCTCCCGTTGCAGTGGTACTCATGAGAGTTCCACTTGCACTACAGAAACTTTAAAATGTCCAAATTGCAACGGAAAACATCTGGCCTCCTCCAAATCGTGCCCGGCTTTCGAACATGAATCCAAAATTATCCAACTTAAGTGCAAAAACAACGTTTCGTATCATGAGGCTAAAAAGTTATTGATGTCAAAATCATCATCGTCGTCTTTGTCAGCTAAAACGTTTTCAGCCGTTGTATCATCTCAACAACCTACTCCAGCTCCGGTGAAAGTATCTGTAGCTCGTCAAACGACACTATCATGGGTTGACCAGCAAGTTACACTGGACACAGCTGCTCCAAATCCTCAAGTTGACACTAAAACTTCAACAACATCAGCATCTCAAACTGATGTTATGCCCTTACAGCCTTTACCAGCAATTACATCTGTGACTAAAACCAAAAGCAATTAAAAAAATTCAGGGCAAAGACCATTTATCCGGAAAATAAAATAAAAAATGGGAAGAAAAGCCAGGTCCCTCCAACACTTGGAGGAACCTTCTTCACTTCCAAATGCTGTTGAGGTTCATAATTCATTTGAACCTCTTGACAGGGAGGTCAGTCCTTCGCAGTTTGTGAAGGATAGTAGACCTCAATCCCGATCTCAAGTTGAGCCCCCATGAATGGCTCACATAATATCATTCAGTGGAATTGCAGAGGACTATGGATTAATTTTAATGATTTACAATTACTGATACAGGATTTTAAACCTTCGGCTTTCTGTTCACAGGAGACATACTTAACAACTACTGAGAAACTTGACTTAAGACAATACAATTCTTACAATTTCTTCTCACCTCCGGGTGTTAGAGCAACTGGAGGTTTATCGATTCTGGTGAAGCAAGGTGTTATTCATAGCCCTGTTTGTCTGAATACCCCCCTCCAAGCTGTTGCTGTCCGTATAACTTTGCACATTGTTTTTACTTTGTGTTCAATCTATGTTCTTCCATCTTCATCTCTTCAGCATGTTGATCTACAGGCGTTATATGATCAACTTCCCAAGCCATGTATCATCATGGGTGATTTGAATGGGCAGAACCTTCTTTGGGGAAGTACACATACCAGTAATAAGGGAAACGTACTGGAAGAATCTCTTTCCAACAATGACATATGTCTCTTTAATGATACTTCCAACACGTATTTACATCCTGGTACAGGTACTTATTCTTCCCGTGATCTGTCCATGACAGACCCTGATCTGCTGAATCAGTTGGAATGGTCAGTCCACAATGACCTGTGTGGCAGTGATCATTTTCCAACCCTTCTTAAAGCTATAACTCCGTCAGATGTTCCTCCAATATCAAGATGGAATTTCAAAAAGGCTAACTGGCCTTTCTACGAAAGTCTCTCTGCTACCAATCTCAAACCTGACATTTTCATGAAATACGTGATGCCATAAAATGTTTTTCAGATGAACTACATAAAATAGCTGACGAGTGTATCCCTAAGTCCTCTGCAATTCCTCATGTGCGAAAACCGTGGTTTAATAATGAATGCAAACAGGCTAGGAAGGCACGGAAGAAAGCTGAACATTTTTTCCGTCGCCATCCTATGGTCCACAATTTAGACAAATTTAAAATTTTAAACGCCAAAGCATGACGTACTTTCAAGCAAAATAAACGCCAATCTTGGCGCAACTATGTATCAAAAATTAATTCGCGCACACCGATATCAAAAGTGTGGAATATGATCCAGAAAATCAAAGGTAAGGGCTCTAAATCTAGCATTCACCATCTTAAAGATGGGAATCACTTATTGACCAATAAATCAGATATTGCTAATAAATTAGGTGAGACGTTGGCTAAACATTCTTCCTCATCTAATTATGTACCCGAATTCCAAAAATATCAAAAACAGCAAGAAAAGAAACCTATTAATTTTAATTCAGATAATGGGGAAGATTACAATGAAACATTTTCCATACATGAGCTTTATATTGCTCTTGACAAGGCTCATGATACTGCTTCAGGAGCTGATGGTATACATTATCAACTCCTGAAGCACTTACCTGAATCATGTTTAGAGACGCTTTTACATATTTTTTATGACATTTGGAACTTTTCCTTCGTCGTGGCGGGATGCTATTATTATTCCCATACCTAAACCTGGACGTGATCATACTGATCCCTCTAATTATAGACCAATTTCACTGACTAGCTGCGTTTGTAAAACCATGGAACGCATGATCAACAATCGACTTGTTTGGTACTTAGAAACCAATAACCTTATAACTAATATATACTGAACCGCAAAAGAAACGCAAGTTGATTTAGAAATGTCAATATTTCTGAATCTGTGGAACAAACAATCTTAACACTACGAAAAAACAACAGACAAGTGATTGTTGAAGAAATGAGTCGTGATCTCTGGTGAAAACAACACTTAAGTTTACTGTAAAAGCATATGTTATCACTCCACCCTCACACACCAAAAATGGCACGAAACAGTGTGTCAATCAGTAGCGCGTGTGACCACCATTGGCTGCAATGCAGGCAGCACAACGACGTCTCATCGAGTCAACAAAAGTCTGAAAGAAGGCTTGGGGAATTTGATTCCATTCCCTGACCAATCTGGCTTCCACATCTCTAAGGTTTTGAGGTTGAGCAGCTGTCTGTATCCGTCTACCAATTTCATCCCACACATGCTCGATTGGTGCCATATCCGGGGACAGAGAGGGCCAGGGCAGTACAGCAATGTTGTTCCCTCTGAGGAAGTCCATAGAGACCCGTGCAGTGTGAGGACGAGCATTGTCCTGCTGGAACGCCTGGAGCTGAGGTTGGGCCTGGAAGAGCGGTACAACGTGGTGTTGAAAGACCTGATCTCTGTAGACTACAGCAGTCACACGTTGACGAAACACGTGTAAACGTGTTCTGTGGTGGTAGCTGAAGCCACTCCATACCATGAGTCTTCCACCTCCCCAGCGTTCAGCTTCCACAACAAAACAGTTGGCGTAACGTTCATTACGTCGTCTCCATACACGTAATTGGCCATCGGCCCGGGACAAGTTGAATCTGGACTCATCAGAAAACAACAGTTGTTGCCATTGTTGACGTCGCCAACGCTGGTGTTGTCGCGCCCACTGTAAACGATTTTGGCGGTGACGTTGCGTCAGAATCGGTCCGACGTAAGGACGGCGACATCTGATCCATGCTGCCCGCAGACGATGACGAACAGTGTCTGCAGAGATGTGACGTTGTGGCCCTTGAATGGTTGTGTCGCTCGTTGCTGTCGGTTACGTAGATGAGTAACCCGGATGTGACGATCTTGTGCTGGCGTTGTTACCCTGGGACGTCCTGAACGTGGTCGGTCTGGAACATTACCGGTTTGACGATGCCTTGCAGATAGTCTTGTGATTGTTGTCACGTGACATCTGAAGTGCCTGGCCACTTTAGTTGGTGTGGATCCGGTCTGCAACATTCCAACGGCGATTTATCGTTTCTGTTCAGTTAGACGTGGGATGTTTTCTCCGCGTTGTCACAGTCAATTTTGTGTTCTATGGTGTTTTTTTGAATGACCTGCCTTATAAAGCTTCAAACTGGAGTGAAATACACGCATTTTTGTGTGAAACGGCAAAACCATCTTCGAATGCCTGGTTCTATAATGGTATACTTTGTTGTCCTAAAAGGAATGCATTTGGAACGTATGTTTTGAAAATAGTAACTTGCGTTTCTTTTGCGGTTCAGTATACAATGTGATTTCCGTAAAACCGTAGTACCATCGATCATTTAGTGCGCTTAGAATCTTTTGTGAAAAATGCCATAATTAATAAACAGCATGCAGTGTCGATCTTTTTCGATTTAGAAAAAGCATACGACACAACATGGAAACATGGATTTTAAAAGATTTACATGACTTTGGATTACGAGGCCGTTTGCCTCAATTTATATCCAACTTTTTAAATGACAGGCAGTTTCAAGTCCGAGTGGGTTCAACCCTGTCTGACCATTACAATCAGGATCAGGGAGTCCCGCAAGGCAGTATTTGTCTGTAACATTGTTTAGTATCAAGATTAACTGTTTATCAAAGGTTTTAAATGATTCAATTGATGGATCACTTTTTTGTGGATGATTTCTTGTCGCGGTAAGAATATGCATACTATTGAACGGCAACTGCAGCTGTGTTTAAATAAAATAAATAAATGGTGTCTTGAAAACGGCTTTAAATTTTCTAAATCCAAAACTAATTGTATACATTTGTGTAGAAAATATAAGCCTCATAAGACCCAGAACTATCTTTAAATGGCACTCCCATCAAAGTTGTTAAGGAGGCCAAATTCTTGGGCCTAATTTTTGTAGAAAATATAAACCGAATACAGACCCGGAACTGTTTCTCAATGGCACTCCCATCAAAGTTGTAAAGGAGGCCAAGTTCTTGGGTTTAATGTTTGATTCTCATTTAACGTTTTTGCCGCATATTAAATCCCTTAAAACTAAATGCATGAAGGCACTCGACTTGTTGAAAGTTGTCTTAAATTCTAAGTGGGGAGGGGAGGGGATCAAGCCACTCTCCTACATCTATATCGATATTTGGTCCGCTCTAAACTTGATTATGGCTCCATCGTATATGGTGGAGCCTGCAAAAGCAACTTAAAACTATTAGCTTCTGTCCATCACCAAGGTCTAAGACTTTGTCTTGGATCCTTTAGAACTTCTCCTGTTGACAGTCTCTATGTCGAGGCAGATGATCCATCTCTTACACATCGCCTTATAAAATTATCCTTGCAGTATATAACAAAAATTTATTCTAACGAGTCTAACCCTGCATTCAAATGTGTCTTTAATCCTCTTCATGAGGATTTGTACAACAAAAAGCCTTCTCTTGTTCCGCCTCTTGGTTTAAGAATTAAACCATTCATTTCTGCTGCTGGCATTGAGCTGGAAAATATAGCTCCTTCTCGTCTTCTTTCTTCTTCTCCTTGGCAGTTGGTTAGGCCACAAGTTGACCAAACATTAACAGCATTTAAAAAAACAGGAACTAATGAATTACAATATAAACAAGAATATAATCAATTAAAAAATAAATATAATACGTACAAATCCGTATTTACAGTTGGGTCCAAGGATGGTGGCGTGGTGGCATGTGCCACTGTCATTGGATCCTGAACAATATCTTCTCGACTACCAAATAACAGCTGTATTTTCACTGCAGAAGCTAACGCCATATTAACAGCTCTTAAATATATTAATAAACACCGTAAATTTACACAATACATAATATTTTCCGATTCTCTTTCGTGTCTTCAGGCTATTAAAAATCTCTCTTGTAAACATCCACTTTTATTAGAAATTATTGAATTGTATAATGAGCTTGCTACTGGCCAATGCGACATAGTCTTTTGTTGGTTGCCCAGCCACGTTGGCATTTCTGGGAACACAATGGCCGATCTTGCTGCTAAGGCAGCACTCAACAAATCTGTGACACCACTTCTTATTCCATACTCAGAGTACAAAACGGCTATTAGATCTTATATCCGCGATCTGATGCAAAAAAAGTGGTACACCCAAGTCGGTATCAATAAATAGCATGAAATAAAACCCTATATCGGTTACACTTACTTGGGTTGTCAGTCCAGATTTGAAGAGGTCATCATGCGACGATGTCGTATTGGCCATACAAGGTACTCTCACAAATATTTGTTAAAAGGTGAAGATCCTCCGTTTTGTATCCCTTGTGATGAGAGAGTCACAGTCAAGCATCTCCTGCTTGACTGTGTCGAATTCTCCATCATAAGGGATAAATATATTTCAATGTTAAAACTGTTAAGGATCTTTTGTAATTCTGTTCACCTTCATTTAATACTTGCCTTTTTAAAAGTAATTGATTTAATTAATGAATTTTGATTAATATGTTCTGTAGGTAGATGTGTTTTAATGATTGGTAGTGTAGATTATGAGGTTAGATTGTTAGTGGCTGTATCCTCAAAGGGGGTTGAAGTAGCGTAAAATTAGTATCCTCCTGAGAGGGTACGTAAGTCCAAAAAACGTTCAAAGTAAAATTTTCACGTCCTGTGTTTTAAACGTAGTATTCTTGTAATTTTAATATGTGGCTAAATGTTCCTACTTTTGGCCAACAGCTGAAGGGATGGTGTAAATCCAGCTAGGGTGCATTCAGGTAGCAAAAGTAATGTAAGTCCCCATGGTCCCTAATTTGGTGATCTACCTTCAGTTGTTGGTGATCTATAGCCCGTTTTTATATTGTATTGTCTTCGTAAATAAATTAGTTTTACATGTTCATGGTTTAGACTCCATCTGTGATACTCTAGTTATTTTACAGTCCTTCGATGACTGATTATTTGGCAACTGTAATTTATTGTTTATGTAAAACATTTCTCGTCACTATATGGCTGAAATATTGCTGAGGTGACGTTAAATTCTAACTCACTCACTCACTCACTCACACATGTGAAAATTAGTTGGTGAGCTATATTGTATAAAACTATAATAAAATACCTTGACACGAAGACGCATATCCAAATGTTGAATTCACCAACATACAATTGACGATTGTACGATACTTCGCTCAGTTGGTGTGACTTCAGTTAAAGCGTTTTCTCGACCCAGGTTCAAATCCCCACATGGGCTAAATGTGTGAATTCCTCCGTCGTGATATTGTTGGAATATTGCTTAAAGCGACATAAAACCACACTAACGCACTGGTTTGTCCATAGACCGTCGTCGCATGGCAGGGGCACTGCTGTGAGGCCTCGGTATGTAAATTTGTGCAAATATATACTCATTCCAATGATGGTAGTCACCCCTTTTCCCACCCCAACCCCACACACACCTCCCCCCACACCCCCCACAACGTCCCCCTCTCCAATTAAAAAAATTGAAGGGGGTGACAACCATTATTGGCATGAGTATACTTTGCGGCACACACATTAGCGACATCTTTTTATGCAAATTTCATTATTTGTTTCTATTACCAAACTTCTACAGTATCCAATGTCACTATTTCAGTTTGTAACCTGTTATGTTGTATACAGTATAGGTTCCTAGCGTTAAAATATAGTCAATATTGGTTTTGGCCCTTCTTGAATCTAATGAGTGCCGGGCGAGACATATTTACTATTTCAAATAATTGTAATCTGTTTTGTATACTTCAGCAAATATGTTTTACACATGCGTAGGCTGTAAATATGTACCACCGTCCGTCCGAATTAAGGATGAAAAAATGGAGATGCACGTGCATATTAACCAACTGGTATTGCGTGCGGCATCGACACTTCGGGGTTTTATGTCTACAGCATAAAATTGTTTTATCAACATTGAAGAAGTCGGTGAGTCAATAATGAAGCATACAACTTGATGGTTAACACACTAATCTTGATACCGGTGTAAGAATCTACATCGAAACGTCTTTCTATGCAATAAACAAGAAGTTGTAATCCATTACAGAATAAAAGATCTGAGTAAATGAAGCCTGGTTCACGAGTCTGTGAAAACAGAACAAAACTAATAAAATCATTTTCACAGACCACAATTAATTAAATAGTAATGCTACAGTATGTCACAAAGCCAGTGTATGTTTCTCTCACTGTATTTGTACTGACGCTCCTTGTTGTAATAGACTGCCTCCGTGGTGTAGTGGTTAGAGCGTCCTCTCGGAGAGCGGAAGGTTAAGCCTTGGCTAGTACAAGCAGCCACACATACATACCCATGCATGTCGTCATATGAGCAAAATACTCTTAAGTACGACGCTAAACCCAATTTCACCCCATCTCACCTATTTGTAATGCTTTTGTTTTTGTGTTGTAGCAGTTTGGATTGATTTGTAAACCTAGTTTATTTTATAATGCAATTGCTTATTGTATAACATTTCTTTGTCCTCATTGGTTTCACAGCGATTCTTTTGCCTACAGACTGACTGACTGAGTTTAGTTTTACGCCGCTTTTAGCAATATTTCAGCAATATCACAAAGGGGACTCTAGAAATGGGCTTCACACATTGTGCCCATGTGGGGAATCGAACGCTTTAACCACTAGGCTACCCCACCGCCCCTTTGCCTACAGAATTGAAGACAACTTACATATAATGTAGGAAACTGACAAGTAACATATGTATCAGAACTAGTGTTGCAGAACAAAACTGATTTATTGCTCATTTTGTTTTGATGCACATTTGAATCCTCCCCACCTCATCATTCAGTGCCAGAACTTGATACACTTCGCATTCTCAGACGTTTTGAGGCACCAGACCGAAGACGATATTCTGATATTGATCTTGTGAACCGTGCTCTCGCATACGCTGTGTATGAAAAGGAAAATAGAAGCATGATGTAATTTGTTAGACAACTGGAACGGTCCCTTTCCTGATTACTTATCATGTTTCAACGGAAACAACATTCCACTATAATAATCACATTATATGAAGTAATTTCCAATGGAATATGACACCATGTACGTACAATATCACAGGTTAAATAAGTATACAAAATATTCAATATGCATGTCAAATACTTTAAATTGACATATTCACAAATTATTTTAACGATCAATTCAGTGTTGATATACATTGGACTAATTACTGATATTAAGAGTGATTAAAAGAGGTTTACAAAGTGTTCTATGACACTGTCATTTGATTCTGAATGTACAGGATTTTGATTTAGTAGGAATTTGACATACAAAGAAAGCATGCTATTGTGACTATCTTAGAAGTACAGTGGACTCTCTCTAAACCGACATCTCTCTAATCCGACATTCCCTGTAAACTGACATATATATATTTGGTCCCTATATAATATAATATAAGAAACTCCCTCTAATCCGACATCCCTCTATCCCGAATTCCGACACTCAAATCCGGTTCCAAAACATGTTTAAGTGCAAATTGACTCTCTCTATTGCTTTGTACCTGAAGTCACTATGGCAAGACAATACAAAACATGAGCTTGACAACTGTAGACGCGAGGTTAGTATCACTGTCTTTCATTGCTGTCCGCAATATTGTGTTTGTACTGCCTCTGAACTTGTACAACTACTCTATTTTGAGCAGCTATTGTAGTGAGACGTCGAACGCTGTAAACTATGTTTATGTAATTGCTGATTGTACAACAATTCTTTCTTTGTCGGTTTTACATCGAATTTCCTGTACACCAAGACTCTGGGTTAACGTATTGGTTTAACTTGGGAATAGACACGTAACACAATCAACATTTGTCTTCGACTTACTGGTTGGGGCCAGCTTGATTTGTTGTCGTTCTGCAACAACACATTCTGCAGTCAACAGAGTGGCTGAAAAAGAATACAGTAAGACTAGGGTGAAATTCAACTCTGATATCCTATCAAAGCATACGTGTAACACTGTAGCCAGTACGATCACACCCAAAACACACAATAGTATCTGTCCGAGTGTTAGCAGGAAGTCCAGGTTTGTTATCATTGATACAGATCCTTGGGCTTTACATTCAGATAATTGAATCGCATTGTATAACACTTGCATATGGATCTTCGGATGTACATGGTTCTTTAAATGAATTAAAATTAAGCAACTAAAGATAAAATTCGTCTATGTCTTCTCACATTGAGCTTGTGAATTTAGTTATATTAAGCCACGAATAGAGGATGAAGTTCAAATGAAGCTGCAGTCTTTTACACGTGTGACCAAGACGAAACATGTAAAGTGTGTAGGACAAGATATGGTACGTGGTATTGCTCTGCCTGGTGCTCGGCACTTAGGTGATGTACTAGAGACTGGATGCCTTGGAGTCGGTATAATGTGTCTGATTAGGATATCCTTTTTGCGCTGCGGCATGGTATGTCACTATGTTAGTGTGAAGAGATAATGTCGGTCTGTAGGGCATTTGCAGCGGTATCATGATTAATGGTGGGTAGTCTGTGTAGATTTGACTTTGGACTGAATGTTAAATTAAGTGTCTAAATCTCTCAGAACCATTTTACCTTTATCTACCATGACTATGTTAGTGTGGAACAGAAAATGCTTACCTGAAGGGAGTTTGCAGCGGTATCATGAGTAATGGTGGTCTCTGCGAACTGTAGATTTGACTTTGAACCGAATGTTAAATTAGGTATCTCGATATTTCAGAACCCTGTAACCATTTCCTATCATGACATATCGGATCATAAACACATCAAAGCAAATGTACATTGTACCAGTTCTTATAGTCTCGGCATTATACTGTGTTAGTGTAAACACAAGTGTTACTATACATACCAAGAACCATCAGGAGAAACAGCTTCATGTTCGTTGATGAGATGTCCCAACAAAATCTACAGCAAGGATGGAAGTGATGCTCTTGGTCTCAACCATGACTTTAAATATGTTTTCCCGCCACAGTGAAAGTGTTTATTGGTTGCAGCTGGTATTCAGGTAGATCCTAAAAAAATGCACGTGATTATTTTACTGCTTACCTTGATTAAATACTGATTCATGTTTCATCATAAAAAAATATCTATATTGTGATATTGTTGGGTAGCCGAATATGGATAGCATTGATTCATAGGTCATGTGGGCTCTGCTTCTGGTTCGCTCTGAAAAGTCAGCGATAATGCTAACTTGCTCCTTGTTATCTCAATATCCAGTATGGATAATTCGGGTGATTTTTAAACCTATTGTTGAATTGGCCTGGTCACGATAACCTCGGAACTAGTTACACTGTTTAATCCTAATGAATAACAAGATCATTCAAATATGTTTGAGGAGACCGAATAACACAGACACACATACATTACATGCGCGCACACACACACACGCACATACAATACACATACTCATATGAGAGAAGTCCTTTTGGAATCATTAATGAAGGTCTACATATATTTCAAACTGAATTTTATTTACAGAAAACCAACAGTGTCTTTTGTTAACTATCAGAGACCCTATCTCCTTTATCCTTTGAGTACACAATGCATGGTTTTCCGGTTGGGGAAATCATAGACTGAAAGTTCATGAACCAATGATTATCGAGATGTAATTTACGAATGACCTTACAATTAAATGTGACGAAGGTGTCATCGTGCTTTTGTCGTATTCATCTCATGTATTTGTGGGTCATTTTTTATGGAGTATTAACATGTTAACAATTACTGATGCTTTTATGCTGATATCTGAGACAAACTGAGGGGTAAGTTTATTAGCTTGTCTAATATTTAGAAGCTTCAATTACCATGTCGTACAAGCAGCAACACCATAAAATGCATTCATAATCAGTCCTTTGCATGATTACTGGGGTAAAGTTGTGAATTTAAACTCTAAAGTATATACTTGAATAGCTGACCTCCCAAGCTACTCTGCACAATACATTGTTTTGTGGCAAATTTTTCAACCAGGAAGAGTGTTCATAGTGTAATCTACTCTTTTCGTTGACAGTCGGGAGGGGGGTAATGCTATGCCATATCTTGACTTGTGCTACGTTTAGATGGAGAGTTCTTGGAGGTACCACGTAAAACCAAAAGCGCACGACCATGGCCATCCCAACATGGTCCATGGTCTTACCAAGAATATATGGATGGAGCGATCCCGAACTGTTAGCCAATATATAGGGGGCGTGCCTCTGCCCTGTTCATATCACATTACATCACGAAATGCGAGATTCTTTTACGGACTGAAAATCAGAGGAATCTGAGCAAAATTTGGGAATCAACGTGAGGCAATATCTAAAGGATACTGACTCATCATGAGGGCTGAAGTCAAGCCTATTTCGACAAGCAACAATGAAACACTTGGCATTAACTGTTTCAACAAGCCTGTATTATTCAGTGAGGAAATACCATCTTCAACAAAAGTAATTTACATGAAATAAAGTGATAAAAATAAGTGACAAAACCCCTTTCACATCAAGAAGAAAGCGATTGTACAATTCCGACTATATCGTGTGCACGTGTTTCATTAGCGTCCACTGATACAGCCAACTAATCTAGCAGTTTAAGATGCCTTAAGTCGTCTGAATCAAAGCAAAATAATTTAAAATATCTATTTAAAAAATCCATCCATAAACTGGAAGGCAAAGGATCACTTCAGATTTTGCTGAGGAATATGTAGTCAGCTCCAGCCCTTGCCATCTACATTATAATGAGGTTTTATCAAACGGAGCCTTATGATATGATTATCGAAGAAGGCGTCATGTGGCGAATGTTCAAAACTTTTTCAAATCAGTGTTATTGCACTTAAAGGAACTTTTGCCTTACGTTTGCAAGTTGTGACGTTAAATATTAACTCACTCACTCATTCACTTACATTTGCAAGAGTCAGTACCTGGTAGCACAGGCTCATTTTTCTTAAAACACTTAACATCACCGATATTTCATGATGTCCTATAAACGCATGCTTGTCAGCTTCAGAATCGTTGAATGCACCCTGCTAATAGCAGATGTTTTAAGGTTATTGAAATGCTTTCTTTGTGACAGAGGGGCCGGTGGGGGAGCCTAGTGGTTAAAGCGTCGGCTCGTCACGCCGAAAACCCGGGTTCGATTCCCCATATCTGGTGTCACTGCCGTGATGTTGCTGGAATATTGCTAAAAGCGGCGTAAAACTAAAGTCAGTCAGTCTTTGTGAGAGACAGCCTCAGCTGTTTCAGTGATTCAGAGTGACAAAAAACCCCCTCCACTAGGCTGTATGACAAAAGGGATGATTTTAACTTTCCAATAGTCAACCTCCCTTTCATGTCTAGTGAGTGAGTGAGTGAGGTAATATTCCAACACGTTTTCGGCTTATCGTTTGCAAGTTGTCGATGTGACGATATGTAAATATTAACTCACTCACTCACTCAACCAACTAGAATATTTTAGGTACTATCGAGTCTGCTCTTTTTATGAAGTTGTTTGATCTAGGATACAACATTCAAGGCCTCAGGAAAGCTTTCAAGAATATTTATGGTAGACATGTGGAAATGTACACCTGGCACCTTTAAATTGTCTAGCGAACACTTGGAATCATCACTATTTCACAGTGATTCATAAACACACTGCTCTGTCATCGTATCGCATGGTGACAATCAATGGATTGTCTGGTTCAGACCTCACATTTGTTTACAAACAATATCATGCATCTGCAATAGTGCATGAAACAAATATCTGCTCATGATATAGTCAGAACTGTACAATTGAATCTGCTTTCTTATTAATGTGGAAAGAGTTTTGTCCCTACTATTTACATCATCTATTGACTCAACGTTTCATATTCAGTGACCCTTAATTCCGAAAGCAATTACCGGATTACAAAGTGTATTTGTATTCACCCAAGTGGTGATGTTTGGTGACACTTTTAACATCCGTGAGAGATTTGTAATGAGGTCTTAATTACCCTAACAATTAATTGTCACTAGCTGTGTATTTCTGTTGATGTGTCTCTTGCAACTTTGTGCAGCGGTTGTTCTGCTCGAGTGATTGGATAAATTATCGTAATTAGTTCATCAGGTAGAGGTGTGTTTTTTCCCTCTTGATTACATATCTCATGTGTTGAGTTGACAACATTCCCTTGACTTTACATTTTCTAGTTAGTTTTCACTAGTGTCCTGGTATGGGTAGTTGACACAATGACAGACTTCTATAAAGGAAAATTGGGGGCTCGTCCGGGTCCATTTTTGTTGTTCTTTAAGATTAGGTCTTGTTGTTCTCTTATTGTGCTGGGATGTTATTACTGTTATCAAGTTATGGTCTTCGGGTTGTTGACTATGGCTGCTTCAGGTAAACCGTCATCAGTGTCACAAAGTAAAGGTTTACAGAATTGGCTGACAAACATGAGACTTTCCTAAGACGTGGGATTAAGTGTCAAGGAAATAAAGAATATTTTAATGGATGTTTTGTAGTTGAATGATGATGAGGAATCTGTAGTTGAAGACAATCCAGTTTAGAAAGGCAGAGGTCGAGAAACTTCATGGTTTACCTTTTCAGTTGTATATTCAAGGAATTTAGAGTTGGTATTTCAGGAGAATAGTCTAGAATTAGAATATTAATCTACGAGGTTAGAAGATAAGAGACAGACCATAAGTTATAAGAAGCCGGAGCTGAAATACGCTAATAGTCGTCAGATAAAAGGTCAAGATCGATGGGTGTTATCGTTCTTTTTTCCTATTGTTGATGATGTCAGATGTAGAAGGATTCTTCAAAGAATAGTCTAGAATTAGAATAGTAAATTTTAGAAGATAAGACACTTAAATTGAAAAATAGTCGTCATAAGGTCAAGATAGATGGGTGTTATCACTGCATTAGCTTAAGGACCTTCAACCAATTTGCATTGCATTGTACTCTCATTGAATTTGTAAATCCTTTGAAGCAATTTGGACTTTTTAGTGCAATTAATCAATTGTTAACTGAATAACATTTCTTTGTTTTAGTTGGTTTGACAAAGATACCTTTGCCTGCAGATTTTAAGACAACAGAGGCAACTGACAAGTAACATATGTAACGGAACTAGTGTAGCAGATCAAGAAATCATTATTTTCTGTTTGCCATAATTACATACTGATTCAGGTTTCATCACAAATATATTAATATTGGAGTTATCGTTTGATAGCTCAGTAGAAAAAACCCATTGATTCGCTATTGCGAGTTGGTTCCGTTTCAAGCACATATCTTGTTCGCAGTTTTAAGTCGGAGATATTGCTAAACTTGGTCCTCATTAACTCCATATAAATTATTCTTTTTCACGCCTATTTCAAATGCGAACATCTATAATTGCAAACTGTACAAGCTAATAAAAGCGGAATAAATATATTCGAAATTTCTGCTGAAATACACAAGACATTTTTGTAATGCATATGCCAAGAAGTTATCCTTTGGGGAATGCTAAGTGAACGTCTCTACCCACGTCTAATTCTTGCTTTTTCAATCAAAATCTAAGATCGAAGAGCCTTCATCCTTAGACATGTACATATGGCATGTATCTTCAGATGAAGGTATAGGTATTTCAATGTAAAAACTGTTAAGGATCTTTTTAGTACTGTAAATTTTCATTTAATTTTGGTGTTTTAAAAGAAATTGATTTAATTGATAAATTTTGATTGATATATGTTGTAGATAGATGTATTTAAATGACTGGTAGTTTAGATTAGCAACTTAGATTGTTAGTGGCGGTATCCTCGAGTGGGGTTAATTATTGTAAAATTATTGTCCTCCTGAAAGGATACGTAAGTCCCGCAACATTCAAAGGAAATTAAAATTGACCAGCTGTTGTAAATGTAGTATTTTTGTCATTTCAACTTCGGCTAAATTTGTCTACAATCGCCAGCTGCTGAAGAGTTTATATGAATCCAGCTAGGGTCCATGCAGGTAGCCAAAGGACTGTAAGTTCCCATGGTCCCTAGTGTGATGATCAACCTGCAGTTGCTTTGTTTATGTTGTACTGTTTTCTCAAGTGATTATTTTTATGATAGCGTACCAGTTTTAAATTAAGAGTTGTGATAATCTAGTATTTTACAGTACTTCGATGACAGGTTTTAACGTTCTAAATCTATTGATTTTACTATTCATATAAATCTTATTGTTCTCGTCACGATATGACTGCAATATTGCCGATGTGACGCTAAATATTAACTCACTGACTCTTTAGATGATATGGGACATTCATCGCTATTTGGCTGCAATATTACCTATGCTATGTAAAATTTTAACTCACTGATATGAAACAAATAAATTGCATAACTGAGAAGTACCATGATAGGACATCGTCGATTCAAAGTTCAGAATCCAATGATCATCTAATTTAATTAGATAAGTCAATGGAAATGCTAAACTAGCTCCTTGTTACTTCAATATCCAATATTCATCATTTAGGTGATTTCTGTGCTGTAAACGCAAATATATGTGATTGCAAACTTGACAACCCATACATTCGAAATAGGCAGTTGTATATATATATATACGTACTGTAACCGCTGCAATCTCCCTGAAGAGTAAAGAACGAAACATGTTGGAGAAAAAGGCATTCTGTCTTTATCTATGAATTATATACTCAGAAAAATTACGTCATAGGCATTCAAAATTAGATAGGCATTGTAATCAAATCATTACAGAAATGGTCATAATAAGCGGATCAAAAACATTTTTTGTGTACAATATCTTGACACATCAGTGGAATAACTCAGCACAATTCCAAGACATTACGTGAACGTTTGCAGTCCATTCGGACTCTTGACTTCAGTATCTAGTGTGACCACCACAAGCGGCAATAACTGCAGCACAGCGTCTATGCATGGAGTGCACCAATCGATTGATGAAGGCCATTTGCACCTTGAACCATACTCTGAGGAAAAGGCCTGGCGCAATAAATCAGCCATGTTCGGCCTTGGTATGACATTATTCAGTCTCCTCTGAATTTCATCCCAAAGATGTTCAACTGGGTTTAAATCAGGACTAAGGGCTGTCCACTGCATAATGTTGACAACGTTCTGCTGTAGGAAGTCCCATGTAGCTCTGGCAGTGTGGGCCCGGGCGTTATCATGCTAGAAAATGTTGTTCCGGGACGTGCGAAATGTGGTATGACATTGGGTGTGAGAGCTTGGTCGATGTTGCGCACCGCTGTGATGCCACCTCCTCTCCCTGGACCAAGGTTCTGGAACACCACAGGACCCACTCCCTGGTTCAGGCCTATTCCACCCCATACCATGATGCTTGCACCTCCCACGAGTCTCTTTCCATAACACATTGGTCTGAGTAACCCTGGCCACGTCGTCGCCATATTCTTGTTCTGCCATCTG
>NW_025765567.1:0-25000 GCF_003918875.1 Haliotis rubra | reverse complement strand
CAAAGAATGAAAAGCATTTCTTGAGCGTTTCCAGTGTAACCGTATGCCTAATAGATGAGAGCCATGACAACACTGCAAGAACACACGACGACAAAGACGTACTTGAAACGAACATCTTCGATATGGCTGCTCCTGTATCGTTGGAGTGAGTGAGTGAGTCAAAATTTACAGGCACATTGGCATTATTTCAGCCATATCGTGACCTTCAAAGTTATAAGTTCATAATTAAAGCAAGTAAATTATAAGAACATCTGTCTACAACCGGGATAAATGAGTATCAATATGAATAAACAGTAACCTACTTAGAATGAGTGAGTGTGTGAATTACACATGCTGATCTACCGTTTAAAAGAGAGAGCCATAATAACCGCTATTACTTCTCACGAAAGGACAGCAATATCAAACAATGATGTGTTCACAGGAGGCGATTGTGAATTTTTCTGTATCATCAACACATCTTTGCTGAATAAACTAATGAATTGCAATATAAACAAGGATTTAATCAATTGAAAAGTAAATATTATACATACAAATCCTTCTTTACAGATGGATTCAAGGATAGTGGCGCAGTTGCTTGTGCCACTGTCAATATACCCAAACTTCTCGATTGCCGGATAACAGTTCTATTTTCACAGCAGAAGCTTACGCCATATCAACAGCATTAAAATATATTAATACATACCTTAAATGTAAACACTTTATAATCTTTCCCGACTCTCTTTCTTGCCTTCAGGCTATTAAACTCTGTTTTTCTTTTTTTTGTAAACATCCACTTTTAGTAGAAATTATTGAATCATATAATGACCTTGCTACTGGCCAATCTGACATCGTCTTTTGTTGATTACCCAGCCACGTTGGCATTTCTGGGAACACAAAGGCCGATTTGCTGGCAAGGCAGCACTCAGCAAATCTTTGACACCACTTCTTATTCCATACTCTGATTACACAGCTATCGTTAGAACTTGCATCCGTGATTTGATGCAGAAGAAGTGGGACACCCAGGTAGGTATCAATAAATTACATTCAATAAAACCCTATATTGGTTACACCTACTTGGGTTGTCAGTCCATATTTATAGAGGCCATTATACCACGATGTCGTATTGGTCACACAAGATATACTCATGAATACCTATTGAAAGGTGAGGATCCTCCGTTTCGTATCCCTTGTCATGAGAGAACCACGGCAAACCGTTACCTGCTTGACTCCATCATAAGGGATACATATTTCAATGTAAAAACAGTTAAGGATCATTTTACCACTGTTAGTTCTCATTTAATTGTTGTTTTTTTAAAGGAAATTGATTTCATTGATGAATTCTGATTAATGTGTTTTGTAAATAGATATATTTTAACGATTGGTAGTTTAGTTTAGTTACTTAGATTCTTAGTGTGCCTTCAAAGGGGATTAAAGTGCTCTTAAAATTATTGTCCTCCTGAGAGAGTACGTAAGTCCCACAAATTTCAAAGTAAAATATCAATTTACCACATTTTAAACGTAGTAGTTTTGTTGTTTTAACTGTCGGCTAAATTTTCCCTACAATCGCCAGCAGCTGAAGGGATGGTGTAAATCCAGCTAGGGTCCATACAGGTAGCAAAGGAGCTGTAAGTCCCCATGTCCCTAGTGTGGTGATCTACCTTCAGTTGCTGGTGATCTATAGCCCGATTTTATATTGTGTTGTTTTGCAATGACTTATAATTTTACACTGAACTAAAACTAGTTTTAATCAATTTGTCATAGTCTAGTTGTTATACTGTCTTTCGCTGACAGGTGTTTAAATAGGTATAAATATTTATATTCTTAGTACAAAACCTTTTGTCTTCAAGATATGGCTGAAATATTGCCGATGTGATGTTAAATATTAACTCACTCACTCCTCCTGCTTGACTGTGTTGAATTTTACATCATAAGGGATAAATAGTTCAATGTAAAACCTGTAAAGGGATCTTCATACAAATGTTAATTGTCATTTAATCATTTTTTAAAGAAATTGATTTAATTAATGAATTCTGATTGATATGTTTTGTAGACAGATGCATTTTAACGATTGGTAGGTTAGATTAGTAACTTAGATTGTTAGTGGCTGTATCCTCAAGGGGTTAAAGTGTTGTAAAATTCTTGTCCCCTGAGAGGGGTACGTAAGTCCCGAAATGTTCAAAAGGAAATTTAAATTTACCAGTTTATTTTTTAAAACGTAGTTTCTTTGTGATTTTAAATCATTGCTAACTTTCCCTACCATCCCCAGCGGCAGAAGGGTTGGTGTAAATCCAGCTAGGGTCAATGCAGGTAGCAAATCTACTGTAAGTCCCCATGGTCCCTAGTATGGTGATCTACCTTCAGTTGTTGGCGATCTATAGCCCATTTTTATATTGTATTGTCGCTAATAGTCATATCTAGTTAAATGCTAGTTTTAATACCTCAAATTGTGATCTTTTGTCTGTTTTATTGTCCTATGTCAACAGATTTTTATATTTTATATTAATATTATCTATTGATAAGATATTAACTGTTTTAGTCTGTTTTAGTTTTAGTTATGGCTGAAATATTGACGATGTGACTATAATATTAACTCACCCACTCACTCTTTGCTGAATATAGTCATTGTTAGTACCTGGCAACGCAGAGTCATTCCACTCAACGCCGACTCATTCCACCGTACATCGCTCAGGTAAAACAATATTGTTGACGAGATTAAGACATTTTGGTCCTTTGGAATATTTCTTCAACATAATGGAAGATTCCACCCGTAACCATGAAATATTAAAAGTCCAACCTGCTTGTCCTTCCACTTGAACTTAAATGAGTATGATGAGACGGAATATGTAATTTCTACTCTGTCATCTTTATGGTTGATTTGTGTTGCTTGTTTCAGAGACAAAAAAGCACTCTTTTAACTGTTGATCTGTTAGGCGCAAAGATATCAGCATGAAGCATGTGTCGTTTATTGACGAACAGCGTGAATTGACTCGACAGTGGCAGACACTCATTTATTGATGTCATGTGCACAAAAGACAAAGAAACTATAAGCCACGACATGTGTTTTCTAACTACATTATATTGATTCATAACCTAGTCAGTGTGAGACCGTGAAGATCCGGGTTAGAATTGATCTTCTGTAACCCAGTAACCATACTCGTAAGAGGCGACTAACAGGCTCGGGTGGTCAGGGCCGCTGACACATTCTGTTGATCACTGGGTTGTCTGGTCCGCAGTCGATTTTTTACAGACTGCCGCCATATAGCTGAAATATTGCTGAGAGCGCACAAAACAATCATTCACTCACTAGTCAGTGTGAACTTCCCTAGGGGGAACTGGGGTACATGTGACCCTATATTCCCGTTTCTGGTGGTATGAGGTGACCGAATTGGGCAAGCTGTTTGCCTTGACCTCTGTGTCGGTAGAGGAAGGGGTCTGAAAAGAGGGTCCTGGAGTCTTTTCCTTTAGTATAATACTTTGACATTAACTTTACCTGGTTTTGGTTCTCTAAATCGGTTGTTCATGCCATGCCGTGTGCACGGTAAACTCTATACTTGGAATATACATACCAGTATATGCTCACACGTTACAACAAATAAATAGTTGATGGCAGCATATGGGCCCGTCTGGCATCCCTGACTTCAGGCTCTTAATTGTCTTCAGAAAACTGCCGCGGATGGACCAGGCCTGGCATTTGCTCTGTAGAATGTTTGTAATCGTGATTAGCATTGTGTGGTTTAGTCAGTTTCCACTACACCATCGCCATTGTTGACGCTTCATGGTAGGTGGGAATAAATTGTCTTTCATTATTGATACACAACAACTTGGTTCTCGCTAGAAATACACATCGAAAAGGTATCTCAACACTTAGGATTGTTAACCCCCGACCTTCATCCATATGGCCATTTATTTTTATATCATGATCGTGCAATTGTTTGATTGTTTCGGGCGAGCCACAATCCTTGGGTCATCTGTAAATATGGATTGGTATGTATTATATTTACGTTTTAATTGATTAAATTCCTGTTTATATTGCAATTAATTCGTTTCTGAGTTTTTAAATGCGGCTAATGTTAGGTCGACCACGCACACGGCAAGTTTCCGTGCTCGTCATGTTGCTCATGCTGCTCGTCATACTGCTCATGCTATCATCATTGCTCGTCTTGTTGATAATTCTATTAAGCTATCATGCTATCATGCACTGCTCGTCTTGTTTATAATATTATCAAGCAATGCTCGTCTTGTTGCTCATGCTATCAAGTACTGGTCGTCATGTTGCTCATGCTATCATGCATTGCTCGTCTTGTTGATAATTCTATTAAGCAGTGCTCGTCATGTTGCTCATGCTATCAGGCACTGCTCGTCTTGTCGATAATAAGCTATTAAGCAGTGCTCGTCTTGTTGCTCATGCTATCAAGTACTGCTCGTCTTGTTGCTCATGCTATCAAGTACTGCTCGTCTTGTTGATAATTCTATTAAGCATCGCTCGTCATGTTGCTCATGCTGTCATGCACTGCTCGTCTTGTTGATAATTCATTGCGGTGCTTGTCTTGTTGATAATTCTATTAAGCGGTGCTCGTCTTGCTCATGATATCAAGTTGCTCGTCTAATTCATTAATCAAGTGCTCGTTATGTTGTCTTGCTATCAAGCACTGCTCGTCTTGTTGATAATTCTATTAAGTACTGCTCGTCTTGTTGCTCATGCTATCAAGTACTGCTCGTTATGTTGTTCATGCTATCAAGCACTGCTCGTCTTGTTCATCCTATCAAGCACACATGTGTACATGATCATTCTGTCTAAAATCCTGCTATTCTCGCAATTAAATACTGTGTTCACAAGCACTTGCAAATTAGTGAGTGAGTGAGTGAGTTATTATTTAACGTCACATCGGCAATTTTTCAGCCATATCGTGACGAGAACATACTTGACATTGAAGTGGAATATATGTATATTATAAAAACCTGTCGACGAAGGACAGTAAAACAAACTTGAAAATTAACCTGTCCAAATGTTTTGTGGAACTTGCGTTTCTTTCGTGGTTGAGTGTACGCTGACATATTAAAGTAGAATATCCGCATTAAAAGGTTTGACTTGAATGCTTGGCTGACATGAAATCACTGGATTACGATACATCGGATCCCTACACACACATCACTACAGATCTCCCAGATCATGTTATCAAAGCTGGGTTATAGTGATGGGACTCAAACAAAGCATGTGTTGTTACAAGATGTGGCAAGACAGCATCCTTTACATCAGTCATGAAGCCTGTACAATGCCTTCTCATCGAAACAAGAATTAATACACAAAATCTTGACCATCACCTTCAGATGTGGGAAAGCCATTGTCTGATCTTATCTAATGCACCAATAAGATCAGCTCACAATCATCAACAGAGAGTACCAAGAATGAAATTTCTGTAGCATTTCTTACGAATATACTCCCACTGAATCTCAAAACCATCATTATTCTCCTCTAACCATGAATCATCTATGTTGCAGTTCCGGGTATAGACCACAACTGTTCCCAAAACCTTACATTAGAATACGTAGTGGGTCCTGTTGCATCAAATTGTCTGTAAAATTGTTATTATTATTATTATTTTAGTGTACAGATTAAGACAAATATGCAGCAGCGAGAGTGATCATGGTAGCCAGGCTTGTAACGCTCCTTACCAGCCCGGTACCCTTGGTCCCTCTACACGCAGTTCAGACAGCAAATGGGACGCCTCCCAGGAAGCGATGCCTATTCGAAACCACCAAGAACCTTCCAGAGAAAATGGAGACTCCCCAACACTTCAGCCATTTGTACTACCCAGATTGTCAGAAGGGATGTGGTGCCGTCGGAGGACCGGGGCACTCACCTCATATGTGCCAAGATATCTCGAAGTACAAAACCAGGGGCACCGAGAAGAATAGATGATCTGACGACGATTTGACCACAACCGCGTACAAAACCGTTCACTTAAAACCATATTCTACCATGGCTACGTGAAATGATCGATTTTGATTGGTCAATCAATAAAATTAGAGGCTATCAATTCTGGATTGAAAATTCGTCTGATTTCATGACCGCTTCACTGCGCACGTATACAACACTGCCGCATCAGCTTGACCACCAACATGGCTAATATCAACACAACAGACGTGATGGAAATGCTAATAAAACATTTATTAAACTCGAAAATACAATTATTATATGATTTTTCCCCACAATTATTAGGGAACCTCACTATTATATAACCTTCTTTAATAAAAATATTCAAACTATATTACAATACACAGCCCCCAACATAAACAAACAGTATCTAACATGTAAATCAGAAAGCCTTGTAAATGTCATCCCTTTCTATACTAAATGTGCAGCAAATCCTAACTAAACATTTACCTACCTGGTAAATGATGTATTTGTTTCCATTTAGAATCATAAGAATGGGAAATTCGCAAGATAACGGTCAGGCGAAACACAAAATTAATGCCACTCACACTCCGTCATGCCCCGTTGCATCGTTCAAAAAATACATGTAAAAACTTGAACCACCAGAATTCCGCTCTCTGCCAGCTTCCCCACAAGGCTGTCACTGCTGGTGATCTATGTTCGTACACTTTGAAAAACGTTTGGCCACAATCCAGTCCAAAATGATGAAAACAATGTTCCAAGGAGTCGCATGTACACAAAGCAGCACTGTCACTCTTTTCGTCGCATGCCGGGGTGAAGGCACCTACAGCCTATGTAAGTGAAATCATGATCGACACTCGCTGGTCATACAAATCTTTGAATAGTTACAGGTCGTAGGTCGATCAGAAAAGGATCTATTCTGCAATTCTGCAGGGTTCAGATTCGACAGTCAGTCAAGTATTTTCCACGGTCACTCAAAATGTAAACACTGGCTGTCCGCCATTTCAAACTGTTGCGTGACTGTAAACAACTACAGACTGCACTATCAAGAAAAATAAGTAGGTCAGACGATTCCATTATAGTGTGGCCAGGGGGTTAGAGTAACACGGCACGCAAAACAATAGGCTGGTTTCGGTCGTGTGGAGTTGGGATTATTTAAACCAAGCTCTAAGTTATTACATTATTGCATTGAATAAGCAGTAGTTAGTTTTCTTTGGACAAAATATTATATATGTTGCAATGTTTAAAACAATACGAACGGCACCTTCCACTCCCTTCACAGACGAGTTCAATTCGCCTCTCGCACCATGCCGGATTTCACAGTGTCTTCCGAGGAAGGAAGGAGTTCGATTTTAAATCGGTTATGGTAGAATGGAGATAAACGTATTGTGTTGGAAAATTAGATGAATGTTAGGCAGAATTGATAGTATTTAAATTAATCATTTGAAACCTCACGCTACGCGTTCGGTTCCAAATGAATTTAGAGACTATCAATTCTGCCTAACATTAATCTAATTTGCCAACACAGTACGTTTATCTCCTGAATGGTTCTTTTCTCACCAGTGGAATTTGCTGCATTTATCTGGTGCAAAATGTTTTACGTCAAAGTGGAGACAGTGTATTTGTTTGATTGATGCAACCATTTTTCCTGTGCCAGTTTCCTATCCATTCTGTCAAGATCTTTATCTTTACCTACAGTTTGTCTCTTTTGGTTTTGACATTCGACAGTCTTTGATGGTTTGTCATTGGTTGCCATGAGGACCATACGTTTAAGCAGAGTTCAACCCAATAAATACTTTCTCTTCTTTCAGTTGATCTAGTTCGGAATCGATTTTCTTTGAGTGGTGTATAATATTTTTTGTAAACACAATTATGTTTTCTCTTGATGCAGTATTCCCTTGATGCAGTTAAGTATCGTCTTGATGCAGTGGAAGAAAGCTGAACAGACAAAAGAGACTTTGTTTTCAAAGATCAGTTTGATATCGTAAGCATTTTTCTCTTTCGACATGAAAGAATCTCTCCCAAATGACAAACCATGCCACGAGGTTGTATGCGTTTATTAGAAACGTCAGAATACTCAATGGCTTAAGTATCGCTGAAACTACTTCTACTTCACAAGATGCACAGTCCCGCATTCAGTCATGAAGTTTCTCATATGCCTGTCATATTGCGTGGCTCCCGTCCTGACTCAAAGTAAGTTTCATCACTACGTTTGGTGTAATTCTTCAGAGTTGATAAGCAAATTATTAGTTGTTACTGAATGGGTATATATGTATAATTATGACAATCGTTTCTGTCAATGTATACTGCACGGCAAAGGAAACGCAACTTCTGAAAAAAATGAAATGTCATAAATGTAAGCGTTCATGTTTATGTCTTTTATTTAAAAACTTGTAAAAAAAAGAGTTGCGTTTATTTTGCTGTTCAGTATCTCTTGATGGTACACTCACATTGTATTTCAGTTGACATTATTAGTACAGATAACTACTTTGGGTTTACAATGTAAAGCCCAAGATTGAATTTTGGTTTCCCGTAAGAGTATATAATCTGAAGCCCATTTTTTTACGCCCGATGCCGTGATGTGCCCAGAATATTATGAAATATAAAAACACCGCCCGAGGTTGACAGCAGAAATATCAATAAATATTTTCGTACGTAATTCAAGAAAATCATCAATTGCATTGTAATCGGAAGTCGCAATGACGACATTAAATCCAGCCCTAACTAGAGAAATCTGAGGGTGATAGCGTGAGATGTATGTGACCACCAGTCACACGTTTAAACCACCTGAGTTTTTTTATGAAACACAAACGATATGTACATGTATACTGAACCACAAAAGAAACGTCGCTTTATAAAACCAAATGCAACATTTGTTCTTGCAAGGTGGTGTTTTTTAATATGAGTTTACCGTTTTGTTTTTCAATTCAAATCCATAGCTATTACCCGCATCAGTGTGTTTTCTGATGAAAAAGCATATCGACCGAAAAAGGCAGACATGGTAAAAGATTCTGTATGACATTCGTGAAAATGAAAATGCACGTGCATGTCGTGACAACCGTACCAATGAAACTGAGTCCCAAACTCTCCTGAAATCATTTTCAGGTGATTTTTTTTTACACAATCATTATGCCTGACTTACGAGAGATCAGATGAACCAAGTCTTGGGACGATTGCAAGTTGTCCAGACTGCACGGAGGGTAGCCAATCATTTAAATGTTCATGTTAGGACAATCTACCGACTGCAGGAGTGGTATCAGGCCACTAACAGCATCCAAGATCGTCAAGACCGACAGTTTGTGCGCCACCATCTGCAGGATCGCTTCCCCAAAGCGACGGAAACAGCACTCTATACTATTGGGACTAACTACAGACCTATCGGTGCTGATACAGTGCTTCGACGTTTGCGCGGAAAAAGCCTCTGCTGTCACCGACTCGATTATTTACAGACCGCCGCCATATAGCTGGGATACTGCTGAGTGCGTCGTAAAACTAAACTCACTCACTCACTCACTTATTCATGACATATAATATACATTGCTGGTTATGAAAAAACATATAAACAAAATTATAAGCATACAATCGCAAATCAAAAGTGCAATATTTTGTACCTTGGTTTACTTCCCAAGAAACGAAGCAGCCGGGATACCGAACCCAGTCAGAGCAGGTGGGTGTGCACTCGAGTGTAACGGCTGGATCATTTGCAGATGCCCCCACGGCTCATTGTGTGTGTATATATGGAGATGTTGGGTTTTGTAAATATACTGAGTCAAAAAAAGAAACTTCACAAAATGTAATTTGGAAAAATAATGAATAATTTTTCTCTGATGATACATCTATGTATCCGAAATGGGATCCCTATCTTTCGACTCTAGAAAAACGTTAGCAAAACCCACTCAAACCTCATCCATTCGTCGTGCAAATGACGTTAGTGCCAAATCAGGTTTTGCACTTGCAGTCGATCACGTGATCTTCGCAACGAAGTTTTCTTCATATGAACGTGTTTGCATTGGCCCCAAGAATTGAAAAAAACACACTTTCAAACCACAGTTCTAACGATACTTGAAATGCCACGATTGTCAAATGTGCAACGTGAACGTGCCGTTGGCATGTTGCAAGCGGGAAGATCAGTTATTGACGTCGCAAGAGCAATGGGATGCAGCCGTAGCACTGTGTATGACTTGCGAGGTCGTCTACAACAAACTTGCACCACTTCTGATCACCCAAGGTCGGGTCGTCCACGTGTGACGTCACGAGCAGAAGACCGTCAAATCGTCCTACGTCACCTACGTGACAGATTTCTGCCGGCTACACGAACCAGGGCTGAGATGTTTAGAGGTCGACTGTCCTCACAGACCATTCGAAATCGGTTGCGGGCTGCAATCTCCATTCTCGACGTCCATATCGTGGGCCAATATTGACGCCGTTTCATCAACGTCAACGTCTGCTGTGGGCCCAACGTCACCTCCGATGGACCCAGAGAGACTAGAATCGAGTCGTCTTAAGCGATGAATCCAGGTTTACCCTCAGATTCGCGGACGGCAGGCATAGAGTCTGGAGCCGACGTCGTGAACGGTATGCCCAATGTTGTGTACAGGAAGTCGACAGATTCGGGGGCGGAAGTTGCATGGTGTGGGGTACTTTCTGTGGGAACAACCGTTCCCGACTTCTGGTCATCCGTGGAAACCTCACAGCTGCTGCTTACCGCGACCAGGTGCTCACCCCTGAACTCGTTCCTTTCATGGCGGCTCATGGCGCAGGTCTACAGTTCCAGCATGATAATGCTCGGCCGCATACCGCGATGTTGACACGAAATTTCCTTCAAAAGCCTGGAATCAACGTCATGGACTGGCCATCGAGGTCCCCTGACCTTAATCCAATAGAGCACGTTTGGGATGCACTTGGGAGAAGGCTTCGTGGTATTAGGAACCAACCTCAGAAATTGCAGGAACTTGGCGCTGTCTTGCAAGAGCAATGACGCAGAATCCCCAACCACGTGTTCACAAGCATCAGGCAGTCGATGAGGAGACGGTGTTTGGCAGCGGTGAATGCGCGTGGCGGCCATACACGATATTGAACTGAGAAATTTCGCATTTTTATTCTTGTGACTTGACATTCTGTATACCCATGTTTTGGAACGGCGGTGTAGCCTAATGGAACTTATTATGGCACTGTCAGTGTATCGAGTACATCACACAGATCTCAGCAATGAAATAATAACAATTTAACCATCTTACCATCTCTTGTTCTTTTATAGTGCCCTGATGAAAGAATGTGAAGTTTCTTTTTTGACTCAGTGTACATGCTCATTTTTTGTGTATAACATTTTGCATTCAACAGACATCATAACATGTCATGTGTACAAGTATCACACATGCCTGTCTGTGTAATTACCTAATGTGACGGAGACCGAACTCGGGCCATAAATCAATGCGTATTGTTTATGGTGTACAGCCTGATAGTAGTTAAGTTCAAATTGCATGTGGTCAGTGATCGAAGTTGTGTATTGAATATTGTCATTAGCAGACGGGCAGGCAGACACATAGGTGCCAATAAAACAGACTTTGAGTTTTGTCTGTGACAACGACATAGCTATATCACAGTTAGAAATTCTGTCAACGCTAAATAATGACATTGCTTTTAAGTATCGAACTGAGAAAGTGACTTGGTAAGAAGAACGTGTGGTGAAATAGACAAATGAAATTATATAAACAGTTAAATCGGTAATTTACTGTAATAACATATAAAAAGCTCGCGCCTGTGAAATTTCAACAAAATATTAGAAAAATAGCTCAGACCAAAGCCTTCACCTAATATTCACCGGACAACCCGCTTCCAAGCTCCGCGTACGTATTTCACTGCGCATGTGCTATGGGCGCAGCCCAGCTGTTGAAACCACATCAATTCCCCCAAGCGCTGGGGGAAAGTTAGTGAATCGTTTGAACTACGATTTCGCGCGTTTGTTTTCATCGCGTTATTTTTCAACTTTATAAGTTGAATTTGCATTTTTGATGATTTGTTTCGGTACGTCCATACCGAAAGGTATCAGAATCTGCAAAAAAAAGAGTTGTGTTTTACGTTGCATGTGACCTTTAAGGATCTTGTTAGTACTGTTCATTTTCATAATTGTTAAATTTTTAAAAGAAATATAATTGTGACATCAATTTTGATGAATGGTTTGTAAATAGATAAATATTTTATTATTGGTTGTTTAGATTAGTAACTGAGATTGTTAATGGCTGTACCCTCAAAGGGGGTTGAAATATTGAAAATTATTGTCCTCCTGAGAGGGTACGTAAGTCCCATTACATTCATAGTACATTTAAATCTTCTACTATTTTTAATCGTAGCATATATGTTATTTTAATGTATGACTAGATTTATCTGAATTGCTAACCGCTGAAGGGAATGTAAATCCAGCTAGGGTCCATGCATGAACCACGAGTGCTGTAAGTCCCCATGGTCCCTGTCATGGTGATCTAACTTCAGTCAATATACAGCCTGTTTTTATATTGTATTGTCATCTATAGTTAAAATGTTTTAGTGTAAATTACTAGTTAAAATTTAAATCCTTGATAACCTAGTTGTTTTACTGTCCTTCGCTGACAGTTTTCTTTTTATAATTTACCTATATTTATTGTAAAATTATAACTTGTTTGTAGGTAGTCACGACATGGCTAAAATATTGCCGATGTGACTTAAAATCTTAACTCACTCACTCCTGTTTGATTTAAATGGGTTTATTTGTTACTGTTCCAATTATATATATTCAGAGATTAAGCGTTAGTCCAATAATGAGTCAGTGATTGAGTATCGTTTTACGCCGCGTTTAGCAACATTCCAGCCTTATCACGGCGGGGACACAGGGAATGAGCTTCACACTGCTAGTCCAATAAACACGCACCTAGTTCACTAAAGTGAGTGAGTGAGTTAATATTTAACGTCACATTGGCAATATCTCAGCCATATCGTGACGAAAACAACTTATACAAGATAAAGAGAAAACGTTTTGAAGATTAAAACCTGTCGACGATGGACAGTAAAAATACTAGAGAATCACAGATATGAATAAAACTAGCGAGCAAAGCTAAACCAGTTTAATTAAAGAGGACAATACAGTATAAAACACGGGCTTTTGATCGCCAACAACTGAAGGTAGATCACCATACTAGGAACCATGGGGACTTACATTACTTTTGCTACCTGCATGGACCCTAGCTGGATTTACTCCATCCTTTCAGCCGCTGGCGATTGTAGGAAAATGTAGCTGGCAGTTAAAAGAACAAAGATACTACGTTTAAAATATGGTAAATTTACATTTTACTTTGAAAATTTTGGGACTTACGTACCCTCTCAGGAGGACAATAATTTTACAGTACTTTAACCCCCTTTGAGGGTACAGCCACTAACAGTCTAAGCTACTAATCTCAATTACGAATCTTTAAACTATGTCTATTTACAAAACACATTAATCAGAATTCATCAATGAAATCAATTTCCTGTAAAAAGACAATAATTAAATGAAAACTAATAGTGGTAAAATGATCCTTAACTGTTTTTACATTGAAATATGTATCCCTTATGATGGAGTCAAGCAGGACATGGTTGACCGTGGATCTCTCATGACAAGAGATACGAAACGGAGGATCTTCACCGTTTCAATAGGTATTTGTGAGTATAACGTGTATGGCCAATGCGACATCGTCGCATAATGACCTCCTCAAATCTGGACTGACAAACCAAGTAGGTGTAACCAATATAAGCTTTTATTTCATGTAATTTGTTAATACCTACTTGGTTGTCCCACTTCTTCTGCATCAGATCACGAATGTAAGTTCCAATGGTAGCTTTGTAATCAGAGTATTGAATAAGAAGTGGTGTCACAGATTTATTGAGTGCTGCCTTAGCAGCAAGATCAGCCATCTTATTCCCAGAAATGCCAACGTTGCTGGGTAACCAACAAAAGACGATGTCGCATTGGCCAGTAGCAAGCTCATTATACAATTTCATGATTTCTATTGAAAGAGGATGTTTACAAGAAATATTTTTAATAGCCTGAAGTCACGAAAGAGAATTGGTAAGTTAATGTATTGTTTATATTCACGGTGTCTATTTATATATTTAAGAGCTGTTAATATGGCGTTAAAGCCGTTTTCAAGACACCATTTATGTATTTTGTTTAAACATAACTGCAGTTGCCGTTCAATAGTATGCATATTTTTACCACGACAAGAAATATTGAAATCATCCACAAATAATGATATATCAATTGAATCATTTAAAACCGTTGATAAACTATTGATCGTGATGCTAAACAGTGTGACAGTCAAAATACTGCCTTGTGGGACACCCTGATCCTGATTATAATGATCAGACAGGGTTGAACCCAATCGGACTTGAAATTGCCTGTCTTTTAAAAACTGTGATATAAAAAGAGGCAAACGGCCTCTCAAACCAAACTCATGTAAATCCATCAAAATGACATGTTCCAGGTCGTATCAATAAGAAAATTGATACAGCATGTTGTTAATTTACTATAGCATTTTTAACAAAGGATTCTAATCGTACCAAATGATCAATGGTACTACGATTTTTCCTGAAACCACATTGAATATTTGTTACAAGGTAATTGGTTTCAAGCTACCAAGTTAATCTATTATTCACCACACGTTCCATGGTTTTACAGACACAGCCAGTTAGAGATATCGGTCTGTAATTAGACGGATATGTATGATCCCTGCAAGGTTTTAGTATTGGGACTACAATGGCATTACGCCACGAAGGAGGAAATTCTCCAGACGTCCATATTTGGTCAAATATATCTAAAAGTGTCATCAGACATGGTTCAGATAAGTGTTTCAGTAGCTGGTAATGTATATTATCATCACCCGCTGCAGTGTCATGAGCTTGCTCAAGAGCAGTATGTAGCTCATGTAATGAAAACATTTCGTTATAATCTTCACCGTTATTTGATTCGAAATTAAGTTTTGTCTTTTCCTGTTGTTTCTGATATCTCTGAAACTCAGGGACATAATTTGCCGATGAAGAATTTTTGGCAAGAGTTTCGCCAATATTATTTGCCATTTTAGACTTGTCAGTTATTAAATTATCACCACCTTTAAGGTGGTGAACAGCAGATTTTGAACCTTTGCCTTTAATTCTTTGAACCATCTTCTCTTGCCAAAAATTCACCATCGGCAAATTATGTCCCTGAGTTTCAGAGATATCAGAAACAACTGCAAAAGCAACCTTAAACTACTTGATTCTGTTCACCACCAAGGTCTAAGACTTTGTCTTGGATCATTTATAACTTCTCCAGTTGATAGTTTCTATGTCAAGGCAAATGGGCCTTCTCTTTCCCAACGCCGTATTAGATTATCTTTACAATATATTACCAAACTAAATTCTAACGAGTCTAACCCTGCATTTAACTGTATCTTTAATCCTCTTTATGAGGATTTGTACAACCAGAAATCTCCTCTTGTTCCGCCTCTTGGGCACAGATTTAAACCATTCATTTCTGCTGCCGGCATTGAGCTGGAGAATATATCTTCTTCTCGTCTTCTTTCTTCTCCTCCTTGGCAGTTAGTGAGACTACAAGTTGACCTCGCACTGACTAAGTTTAAGAAAGCAGAAACTAATGAATTACAATATAAACAAGAATATAATCAATTAAAAAATAAATATAATACATACAAGTCCTTATTTACAGATGGATCCAAGAATGGTGGTGCGGTTGCATGTGCCACTGTCATTGGATCCAGAACAATATCTTCTCGACTACCAAATAACAGCTCTATTTTCACAGCAGAAGCTAACGTCATATTAACAGCTCTTAAATATATTAATAAACACCGTAAATAGATACCATACATCATCTTTTCCGACTCTCTTTGTTGTCTTCAGGTTATTAAAAATATTTCTTGTAAACATCCACTTTCAATAGAAATTAGTGAATTGTATAATGAGCTTGCTGCTGGCCAATGCGACGTCGTCTTTTGTTGGTTACCCAGCCACGCTGGCATTTCTGGGAATAATATGGCTGATCTTGCTGCTAAGGCAGCACTCAATAAATCTGTGACACCACTTCTTATTCCATACTCTGATTACAAAGCTAGTATTAGAACTTACATCCGTGATCTGAAGCAGAAGAAGTGGGACACCCAAGTAGGTATTAACAAATTACATGAAATAAAAGCTTATATTGGTTACACCTACTTCGGTTGTCAGTCCAGATTTGGGGAGGTCATTATGCGACGATGTCGCATTGGCCATACGCGTTATACTCACAAATACCTATTAAAAGGTGAAGATCCTCCGTTTTGTATCCTTTGTGATGAGAGAACCACGGTGAAGCATGTCCTGCTTGACTGTGTTGAATTCTCCATCATAAGGGATAAATATTTCAATGTAAAAACAATGAAGGATATTTTAACAAATGTTAATTATCATTTCATTATTGGTTTTTTAAAAGAAATTGATTTGTTTGATGAATTCTGATTTTTTTTGTTTGTAAATAGACATAATTTAAAGATTCGTAATTTAGATTAGTAACTTAGATTGTTAGTGGCTGTACCCTCAAAGGGGGTTAAAGTACTGTAAAATTATTGTCCTCCTGAGAGGGTACGTAAGTCCCAAAACTTTCAAAGTAAAATGTAAATTTACCAAATTTTAAACGTAGTATCGTCGACAGGTTTTAATCTTCAAAACGTTTTCTCTTTATATTGTATAAATTGTTTTCGTCACGATATGGCTGAGATATTGCCGATGTGACGTTAAATATTAACTCACTCACTCACTCCTGTGGATTGTTGATACATTTGTGGATGTATGTCTTTGTACCACTGAGGCCTTTGTAGGAATGAGACGTTCTATTTTAGCTTTATAATTTTAGACCAACTGACAAACTTAGTAAGATATCAATCACGAAGACTGTACGAGAGAAGAGATGACTCCCGATTTAGACCACAGTTGTTGTTTTTCTTTTCGATACTCAGAATCAAATCTTTAATCTTGATAATTTATAGTTCTGAAAATAAAGAAAAAAAAATAGAAACAAACAACAGATACATATCCAACGGTACACTCAGCGTTGTCAGTTAATCACAACAATCAAATATGAAATTGAAGTCCAGTCAGACCAATAATAGAAATTTTAGATAGTTTCTAAATTATGTTAATATTATTTTAAGGTATTTTCTTTTCATTGACTGACAGTTACATAAAAGTACACAGACATACTGTGGAAGTTGTTGTTGAATGGAATTCCTGTGTGTTGACTTGCCCTGTCCACTTGTTTTAAGTTAGCCTATTCCCTTTTCCCCCCTTCTGTGCGCTCTCTCAAACCCAACCTTGTCAACGTTCCAAGTATCATCCATTTCAAGTGAGACCCCCCCCCCCCCCCTCCTTACAGCCTCTTCACATACCTTTCAACTCAATTTCTCCTTCGTCCTGATTCGTCATGTCATATAATCGGGTATAATATCTTCACATAGTTATTAAGTTAATGATACGTGTAACTATAATTATGAATAGCTGCAGCCTGTCGTCTGTATCTATTCTAGTAATGACTGATGTTTATACTCTGGAAAATGCACACAGCGTATCCTGTAGAACATCCTGTAATCTGAACCACTCAAAAAATCGTTCATATTATATAATTAGGTATAGTATCTTCTGATATTTAATAAGTAAACGATATGCGTAAATATACGAATAACTTCAGTCTCTTTTTTCCCCGGTACTAGTTTTTTTCATTGATGTTTATTCTTTTTACCTTCTTCCTTTAAATGTCTCCAAGATTAGTTACCCACTCATAGTTTGTTACTGTCCTATCTCTACATTCACACATCTTGTCTCTGTTTAGGTGGTAGCACAGCCTAGTAATTAAAGTGTTCGCTTGTCTCGCATAAGAACCGGGTTCGATTCTCCACATGGGTTCAAAAATTACAAAAGGTTTACGGGGTAACAGTACATCTCTCAAGATATTGATGACTGTTCCAATATGTTTGCTCTGACAATTAGTAACTTCTTAGTGCCTTAGGAAAGTAAGATACTTTATGGATGCAACTTCTTTATCATACAAATGTATATGATGCGACATTTCGGTATAGATCCTTATACCGTTGTCAAGCAAGAGTTAAGTACTGCAGTACAGAACGGACTTATATACAACAGGGATTATGTAATAACAACATGTAGGTAAGAATCAAGGAGATTAACAACTAAAAAATGGATGGTGGTAATAATGTAGTGACAATAAGTAGAAGCCAATAGTCCATGAGGCAGATACAAAATATACATGGCTGATAAGACTAAGTAGCAATGATAGCTGTTTATCAGTTCATTGTATATCCCTCAGTCAACTGAGATCAGGGATATCTCATCCAATCTGCATACAATGAACTGATAAAATCAACAGATGAGAACACTCCAGCTATAAGTGATATCATACTTTCTTATTATTAGCCAACTTCTCAAATGCCAATCAAACAGATTATTAGCGCCTTATTATATTTTGACAACCATGTGGACCGTGCTTGTCACTCTAAGGGCGGTTGGGTAACCTAGTGGTTAAAGAGCTCGCACGTCATGCCAAAGACCCGGCTTTACTGCACGTAAAGTACACGTGGGTACTTTGTTTGAAACATATTTTGTCTTTCCCCTGCCGTGATATTGCTGGAATATTGCTGAAATCATTAATATTTTGTCCATCGTTTTTTACACCGGCCCTTTTCATCAACGCTCCAAGGTGAAAACATGTTAGTCGTTTGTTTGAATCTACATTGATGTTCCCCATGCGATTCCCAAAATGGGGATAAAAATGTTTGTGGTGCAAAATGTTCTGAACAGTTCTGCATAATTTGTGTCCATGTACGCGTTCAATCAGGGAAACCGAACGATGAGGAACACCTTTGACAGAGACCTGTCATAAGCTGTTTTTGAATTGGTCTTCAACAAGCCATGCTTGTCGTAAGAGGCGCCAAAGAGGCTCACGTTGTCACGCCCGTTGACACATGTCATCGTAGCACAATTGCGTAAATCGATGTTCATGATGTCAATCACTGGATTGTCTGGTCCAGGCTTGATATTTTCACAGACCGTCGCCATATTGCTGGGATATTGCTGAATGCAGCGTTAAACAACAAACAAACAAAACAGAAACAAACTCTCGAAAGTCTCCAAAATTTCACTAAAATTTCAGTGTATAAATGTGAGTAATACGTTTCTGTGTCCACGTTTGAGTGCTTGAAACATCAGTTGCCGTTCTTTGTTAATCTAGTTTTTCACGAAATTGTACATGTACTTTAGATGAGCTGTTTGTGGTGCGAAATGTTCTGAACAAGTTCTACCTAATTTGTGTTCATGTATGCATTCATTATAGCTGTATAGCTTTTCCGGTGTTGTTACAGTGATCCTAACGGGTAAAGGACTGGATACAAGTTCAACGCTACCCGGAAATGAGCCTGAACTGGCGATTGATGGAGACGGGAATACATATTTTATGTCCAACTATACCTTGCCCGGGGAAGCCTACTGGCAAATTGATTTAGAAGGCTACTATGACGTCCATGAAATACTTATCCAATTTCCAAACATGGGTACCTCTATTCCATACACATGCTTCTGTAACCCGTGAAAATCCCGGTTAGAATTGGTCTTCAGCAACCCATGCTTGCCACAAAAGGCGACTATGCCTGTCATTAGAGGCGACTTACAGGTGGTCAGGCTCGCTGACTTGGTTGACACATGTCATCTGTTCCCAATTGCGCAGACCGATGCTCATGCTGTTGATCACTGGATTGTCTGGTCCAGATTTGATTATTTACAGACCGCCACCATATAAGTGGGAATATTGCTGAGTGCGGCATAAAACCCAACTCACTCACTCAGTCAGTCCAAGTAAAAGCCACCAGCAACTAAAAGCCCATGCGAATGTTTCACCGTAATGTCGTCACTATTATACTGAATTATTTCTGTTGTGACGTCATGCAGTTAAGACAGGTATATCGTGTGGTTAAACTACACAACAGATATATTACGTTGTCACTCGAAAACCACGTTATAACCATGTATATTTGAACGTACATCGTGCAGGAAGTCAGACTGGTTGAAAAATATCACTGTTGTCTCATACGTATATTTCAAAGATCACACGTGGCCCTGACGCCAAAAGCTTTATACCTGTTCAAAGTTCAGTACTTTTCTTACATTGAATGATTGTGGATTTTAAAAAAGACGAAACCGTCTGTTCTCGCTTTGACCGTTCCTTCCACATTGAACTGAATTTGTATTTGTTTAAAACGGTGTTTCAAAACTGGTTTATTCACTTATTACTTAAATGCTTGTTTTTCAGTTCGAAATCCGCCTGAGAACAGAACAATTTCTCTCTCCAAATATTCGACTTTTGAACCTGCCCACACTTTTCTGTGCGGCCAGAATATCCCCGGAACTACCTCAACGTGGATGTGCGAAGGGTTGTTTGCTGTTCAGTACATACGTGTCACCACCGACCAACCACCACTTGTTCTTCATGAAATAGTGATATATGCAGACCAGGCAGTGCAGACAGTGTTGGAAGGTGCGTCTGAAATATTGTTGACTTCATAAAGTCTTTACTCGCCTGACGGTGGCCTCAACTAGATGAGCCACGATCTGACCCCAATCTGCATGTATGGGAACGCCCTCCAGAACATTCTATTTGAGGGAAACACGTTGTCGTCTAAAACTTGAAAAGTTCAATTTCCTCGTGCGAATCGTGTTTTGATTGTTATATCATACTATGTCCTATGATATCTACTAAGATCCTTAGAAACTGAACCAAGACAAATTTAACAATATTTACAAAACACCCCACACAAGTGCTAGAGAAAAGAACATTTTTTTTTATGTTTACAAACGGACGTATAATCGGCATATATTCTGGTGCATCCTCGCCACACATGGGTCAAATACCGAATAGATCCATTGTGGAATTTACTGATCTAGGCGTACTTCCGGTCTGAGTCGTCACTTTCTGAATCGGCCTCTGTGTCTTTATCACTTGCCAGTCCTACTTGAATCAAGATTCTGTCAAATTCTTATTCTACTGCAATTTCCGTTGCTAGTAGCCATCTTCAATGATTTAAACATGTTTACAACATTCGGACCATTCCTTGGCACCGATTGCAGACATTTTCTCGTTTATGGTACTCTTCGCGAAGTTTTGTGAACTGCAAAAGTTTTCTTTAGCAACATAATTTTTTACATTGGCCCAAATCAACTCAATTGGGTTCAGTTCTGCGTGCTAAGGAGGAAGACGTAGTACATCATGGCCATGTTGTTTTTCAACAAAGTGTCTACTCTATAGACGGTGCCCAATTTGTTGGATTTTGCCAGACATTTTTATTGCAGGTAAGTATTCCATGCGCTTTGCAACGATGTCTTTCCGTTCCATTAAAACCTTACAATCTGACTGCGTTTTCGCCACCTAAACCCCATGTCTTTCATTTTTTTCGAAAACTTTCCTCTGAACCCTGGTAATGCAATTGACTTCTTGCCATATCATATATCATATCTAGAGTAGGCAGTTGCTTTTGTACTCCATATAACCTTTGTACAAATTGACGGACTGCACACCGGTCAAAATCATCAAGTTTGTGCTTGGAAGTCTTGGGTTTGCGTAACTTTGTTGGACTAATAATAGCAGGCCTACTCGCACCCCTATGACCTTCCGCTTTAATACATTTTAAAATTGCCTTGGAAAGACCAGTACCATTGCTAGTTTTCGATATAGCGTCTACTTTGGTTGCACACGTCTTTTCCATGTAAATAATAACATTGTAGGCTAACTCCCTTGCCTGAGAATGAACAACTTGCCCTTGCTTCCCTAACTTGGACTTGTTAAATTAATTAAAATCTGCAAACATTCAACATTTGACTCGTGTCGAGATGGTGTCTTGCTGAACTGAATCGCTCTACCAGACACGTGTTAAACAGTAGCGGTATTGAGTTCAATCCACGGTCAGCATGTATCGCACGTGCTTAATCGCCGATCTACCTGCAGCAACCAAGTGTATTCGTCTAGATTCCCTGCCCCGCCTACTTGTCACAAACGCGTACACGTACTGCGCAGGTTAGTCTAATACGAGTCCAGCAGTAGTGGTTCGCTCACCATTCCGAAGGAACGGACTCGGTTTCCAACACTGGGACAATTTAAGAGGCCCTTTTCAGGTGTGTTGAGCAGTCATATTTTGGAAGCACTGCTAAACACGGCGAAAAGCTAAGTATATTCATATGTATTGAAATTATGATGGCATCGAAGGACAGAAAAAACATTAAACAAGAACCGTGCAATCGGCAATACAGAAATAGATTTGAAATACGGAGGGTGATTGTAGGATTTTTACGTTGACGATTGCCACATACCTCCTCGGCTTGTTCAACGGAGAAAAAGTCAGGAGTTTTCAACATGACTTGTGATGGCTGGACGGAATTTGGTCTCAATCCTGGCAAGGTTGACACGTGCATTATCATCTTGAAAAAATGGTGCTGCTATTATGTTGTGCGGTAGTATTGACCTGTCTGACTCAGCCATGGACAATATGCAACGCAGTTTAGCCCACATCACCGTGATTCCAGAACAAAACTCGATTTCTTCGGACATGGTAGTCAACAATGGACCTCGATTCAATCAGAAAATATGCCATAAGTCCAACGTTGATTATCCCAGTGTTGACGTTTCCCACACCACTGACATTTCTCATCTGTAAGCTGCGGGATGACGTCTTGCTGGCAAATGTACAGACGATTTCCTGTTGCTTGTTGCAGCCAGTCCCTTAGTGCTTACACACAAAGAAACGATCAAATACATTTGAAACACCATGTAGGTAAACACGAAGTAGGTACAGAATATGAGGGCGCAATCATTATTCTCGTCGGATGTCCTAGTGAATGTCCATGTCCAAAACATTTTCAGGCTCCCCATGCGAGTCAAAGGAGCTATCAACCTCTTGGGACATTCCATGCATACAATATACAAACAGCTGACGTTGTGAAATAGGAACCTCATCATCCCATGCTATTGGTTTTCGAAATGACATTTACCTGAAAATGATTATATGATACACAAGGAACGGTTATATTTAAATCATGCGTGAAGTAATCTATCAATCAATGCATTGTATTTCTCTTCTTCTGTTCAAAGGAACGTCCCTTGAGACAATCACGACTACAACAACAGCAACGACGACAGTGTCTTCAGGTAGGTTTCAATTTTCCATCACAAAGGAAAAATAGTTCGATGTAAAAACAATGAAGGATCTTTTTAAAAATATTGCTCCTCATTTTAATCCTTGGATTTTTTAAAAGAACTTGAATTAATTGATATTTGTTTACATTGTTTAGATAGTTGATTTTAATATATGTAGAGATTGAATTGTATGGTCAGAGGCTGTATCCTCGAGGTGGGTTAAAAAGTATCGTAAAATTATTTAAACCTACGAAGTTTGATATTTGATGTTTTTAAATAATGGCTAAATTTCACTACAATCACCAGTGACTGAAGGGATGGTGTAAATCCAGCTAGGGTCCGTGCAGGTAGCAAAGGTACTGTAGTTCCCGTGGTCCCCTAGTATGGTAACTAGTTTCAGTTGCTGGTGATCTCTAGCCCGTTCTTTATATTGTATTGTTCATAAACTTGATTAATTTTACATTACATGCTTGTTTAAGATCTCTATCTGTGATAATCTAGTTATTTTACTGCCCTTCGTCGACATGTTTTTCATATAATTCAATTGCATTTACATTATGAATTTGTAATTTGTTAAACCCGTTAAAGGTCCGGGTTAGAATTGGCCTTCAGTAACCCATGCTTGTCGTAGAGAGGCGACTAACAGGATCAATTGGTCAGGCTCGCTGACTTAGTCGACACATGTCATCGGTTCCCAATTGCGCAGATCGATGCTCATGCTGTTGATCACTGGATTGTCTGGTTCAGACTCGATTTTTAACAGACCACCGCCATATAGCTGCAATATTGCTTTGAGTGCCGATTAAAACTAAACTCATTCGCTCACTGTAACTTGTTAAAATCACGATATGGCTGAAATATTGCCGATGTGAGTATAAATCTTAACTCATTAACTTACTCACTCCCACTCATTCAGGTGGGCTTCACATATGATCAAACGAACCAGTCTGACAACAGTGATACCATTACGTCGATTAACTGTCCCTACTGGAAAACAGTGCATTGTGTAACGTGTTGAATTTAAGTTACAACCAGACGTCTACCAGAAATCCTTAGGGTGCAAAACGTTGGTATCAGACAGCAAAGATATAAAGGTTACAGAATTAACAGTTTTAATGAGCTACTTTAACAAACAATGCAGAGTTATGCAAATGAATACAGTGACTATATGTTATACACAGTTTCCACCTTTCGGCATGTTGAGGTTTTCTAACTTTCTGTTCTAAAACACCTCCTGCAGCTGTCACTGCCACAACACCAGAACAGTCGTCAGGTAAGTTTTGAATAAAGCTCTGTCTTGGAGAAATTACGGCGTTTGATCGTTTCTACAACCGAGCATGTGTTGCGGCATATGGACGTGTGTGTGTAATATGTCTCTGTGTAAATACGTAAATGGAGTATACTGTTGATATGTTTATACCTATGTGTTTGTACTTTTTGAGTTCACCACCACAACACCAGAACATATTTCAGGTAGTTTGGAACAAGAAAAGCCATTTGAAAGGCAACGTTAGGGCTTACCTATGTAAATTAAGAATTTAATTGAGACAGATGTGGGGATGACCATACTTCCGTTTATTGGAAGCGGCTTCCATTAGAGAGATCCAGTACTCGCAAACATAAATGCACGGTACTCTCATCATCCAGTAGATGACATTTCATATCTAGGGTATTCGTCATGTCTACCCATGTCAGAGTCGGTGGGGTAACATTATGGTTAAAGCGTTCGGTCGTCATGGCGGGCGAAACCTGGAGTTCGATTCCCCACAAGGGGGTACAATGTGTGAGAGTCCATTTTTGGGTGTCCCCGCGGTGATATTGATGACATTTTTGCTAAAAGCGGCCGAAAACATACTCACTCCCACTCTACGCGATGTCTGAGCCAGGATACGTAG